>NC_091989.1:78683765-78952179 GCF_044704955.1 Pristiophorus japonicus | reverse complement strand
GAAAAAAATTGTACTTGATTTGTAACTGTAGTATTCAGACATTCTAACACAAAGATAATTCTGACTTCTGAATAATCAAACAGCCAATAAATCTGTTTTAAAAATCAAGAAGAACACAATACAATACCATTGAAAATAAGCCAGCAAAGATGTTCGTTGGGCAAGGCCACTTGCATAATAAGTCGAAGGAATTTAAGAATGCTCATGCACTTCTTCTGTGATTCCAGATTCAGCAGTTTGGGATCAGCCTCTTTCACCATTTGGTAACAGCAAATGCTGTTCATTTGCAACACATGAAGCTACAGAGCAGCAAATAGTTATAATTAATTTCTGAGAAGGCTACATATAATATAATAGAATAATTCACTTAAAGGAATACTGTTGATTCAACCTTCATTCCCCTTGTGTTCCTGAATATTACTGCATTGTAAAATGTGTGCATTTAAAAATCTCATGTCGTAATAAATAACTTGCCCAGTTTCAATAGGAATGAGTTGCCATAATAGATGATTTACCCATCACCTATAATTATCTGATTTATTTATTTAATGCTGTTTATCCAGTGAGTGCCCGATTTATTTAATGCTGCAATTATATTGATCTTTAGGAGAGACAGTAGCTATTTTGACCTTTACCAACTGGTTCCAAAACCACTTGGAACAAGTAGCCTAGTCAAATCTAAAATCTGACTGCCATAATTTGTAGGTTTTTTGTGAGGACTTCAATTATATTATCCAATTATTTGTAGAGAAGTAACGTCTGTCAAAAGACCACTGTCTTTATGAAAAAGTGTTACATTGGGGAAAAAGAAAACAAAAGAAACACACGCCATTTTTAACTATGATACCAGCACATACAAGTAACAACGATTTGTTACGACCTGTACTTGACTTCTATAATAATTGAATTACATGCTTGTAAAATAAAAGTACTTCAAACTTTGTTTTATAATGTCCCCATAACTGTATGTATACTGATCATGATTGGCAGTAATATGTTCTGTACAAAAATTCACCTCCATATATTAGCAGGTTTATAATGAGGATCTATAAACTGGTCAATTTCGGTGCGTGGCAACTGGTAACAGCAGTGTAGGATACTGTGCAAAACTACTCAATCCTGATAATCTGAGTTCATCTATTTTTTTTAACCTATCACAAAGGTCATATTGCCTACATAAACTAGCCTTAATTCAACATTGTTTTTTTGCTCAGAAACGGTAAATTATCCAGCAGTTTCAGTTAAGCAATTTTAATGAAACAGCACACCAAAACACGAACTGAACTTTAAAAACATGAAAGCAACAAAGCAACTACTGAAATGCAAATGATTGAACACTATACAAACTTCACAACATAAAGTTCAGTCACTTTAAAAAATACTTAGGCCCAAAAATGTACTACCTTGCTGCCATGAGTTACCACCGGAATCCTGGCAAAAATTGGCAGCTGCCAATCTTCTCTGGCACAGGACTCAGCGGCCGCCATTTTGGTGAGGGCCTCAGTGTTGCCGATAGAAGCGCTGGCCCTGGAGATGCTAATATGGAGAGCGTGATGTCAGTTGCCGTGCAACGCTGACTTAACATCACATTCTGCGAACAAAGACTTCTGCCCCAAGTTCAGCAAAGGGTTCTAAGCATGCTCTGAAAAGCGAGCGTGCAGCAGACTGTCAAGACACTGTCAGCACTTCTTAAAGAGACACACACATTTTTCAGGTAAGTTTGCATTGAAGTTTTTGGACTGGATTTTTTATATTTTATTGAAGTAGTGACTTGGTGCAATACATGTTAAAAGTTTTATTTAAGTGTAAAGGGAGTGCTGCTGGATGCTTGCAAGGCCTCATAAAGGAAGGCTTCAGGACAGACAGAAAATGCTGGAAATACCCAGCAGGTTAAGCAGCATCTGTGGAGAGAGAAACAGAGTTCATGCCTGACCTGCTGAGTATTTCCAGCATTTTCTGCCTGACCTGCTGAGTATTTCCAACATTTTCTGCTTTTATTTCAGGTTTACAACATCCACTCGCAAAGGGATGAGGAAGCCACAAAACAGAAAGATGCAGAAGGAAGGATGCCAAGATATCCAGGGTGTAATCATCCGCCTGCGATACCAGTGGCCACAACCCCAATTCCCCTTTCAACATTTGTCCCACACCTTACCGTCCCTCCGTTACTGACCATCACAGCGTCCTCTTGGCCACGATGCTAAAATAAAAGCCACCACAAAAGAAACTTTCAAATCTAACTTTATACATTTATCCACCTGACATCAAGAAATCAACTCATCACCCTTATGCATTCCCTTAGTGATTGTCTTGTGTGTCCCTTCACCTATCCTACTGATGTCACGCAGTGCTATCCTAGAGGCTGCATCATGGCTGGTGGCAGGCTGTTGACTTTCAGTGGGGGACACTGCAAATGGCCTTGCTGGTCGATCTTGAGGAGCTGGTGGCATGAAATCAAGTGACGGTTTTTTATATCATTATTCTTCTCTCCCTCTTCTTGGTCAACCATTATCTGGGCAGGCTGCATTTCTTGGGTTTGTGACATGAGGAAGGCACAAGCCTGGAGTTGTGGTGAGGGGAAGATGGGAAAGCAAAAGGTGCTTGTGAGAAGGAGGCTACCAGCATCTGTTATCCTTTCAGCCCCACTGCTGGCCAAGGGCTCAGCCATGCCAATGCCAATGCCAAGAATGGTCAACACCGTCTCCTCCAAGGAAGTGAGATGAAGCTAGGAATAGGCAGTGCACCTCATAATTGGTACAGATTGTTTGTAGGTGAGTGATTGAGGGGGGTGGGGAGTCGTGCATTGTGAAGTGTGTGAGGCAAGTGGTGCAGTTGGTTGGAGACAGTCTTTGAAGATGCAGTCACTGACCTTGACCAGTCTGAGGTCATGAAGTTTCTTTGGGCACTGGAGCTAGGTTGTGGGGGCGACACTGCTGGCAGTGACAACCTCCGTGATCTGGTCCCCCATCGCTCTTTCTGGAGGGCCTGTGGAGAGAGGATCTCTCTTGCAGTGTTGACTCTCTACACAAAGCTGGTATAGTGCATGCAAGACCATGGGTATCCCTTCCCTGGCTTGTTGATCCATTTGTGTTAGTGCTGAAGCATGTCTCCCATTTTTTAAGTGTGGAAGGCAATTCAGCTTTAAGAGCTGAAGATTCCCAATTGGGAATTCTATTTAACGTTAATTTATTTCAGAAGGCAGTTGAGCCGTTAGGACTAAAAACTGCCTATTTTTAAACTGATTTTTTTTTTTCCATTTTAGAAGGTCCATTAATGGATCAAACTGCTTTCTGAAATGACAGCCTTAATGTAAGAGAAGGCTGTTCTTGCTGCAATGACGTTACGGCCACGCTACATTGGGCTTCCTGACAGGACGAACCCCACGAAAATAGCCTTGCGCAGTAAGTTTAGCATTGGGTTAATGTTAATTAGCAACCAGCGCTAATTTACCAGTCCTGCCTGCGCCATCAATTTCAACGATTGTTAATTCCAGCCCGCGATGGCACCAGCAGGTTTTTAAGCGCTCTTCAATTTCTAGGCCTCATTGTCTGTGGTTTGTTCCGCACCAACACAAAACTGTCAATTCTATTTGGGCCAAAGCAAAGTCCCATTGGGACATCTGGCAAGTAGGCTACCTCCGCAATCACACACCATAGCTATAGTGGGGCTGGTTCCTCACTCACTTGGGCTATTTCTCCACTGCTCTCACCAGCAGCAATACCTGTGTCAGTCAATAATCCAGACATCAGGGCTTCCTTATTAGCACCAAAAATGGGTTTCAAACTCATGTCTGCTAATAGTCACAACAGAGAATTTGATTGCTCAAAAGGAGATTAGCTGCATCAGAATCAACCATTGATGCCTGTGTGGGTTCCTTGATCATGTCAGATGCAGCTGCTTCTTCTGTTGCTGGAATTAATTCAGTGCTGAAAGCAGCTGGGAGTGCATTCTGCTTTGAGCTCATCTCATGAAGAATGAATCCTGTGGATTGCTCACAGAAGATCCAACAAAAAAAAGCATGCCAGCATCATGTGTAACACACATTTCATACAACAAACATTTGTTTAAGTGCTGTTTCAAAGCATGAATCACATAAGCATTCATTTGGCTGGATCACGCAATTCACTTTTAATGGTAAATATGTTAGCTCCGTCAATTTAGGTACAGGTACGTCATGCAAGCCCCAGTTGTTGGGGTAAAAATTCAGATCCGCCCGAAACAGGTTGCACCTACCACTTCTGAAGTGGTTTTTCCACAGTGTCAGATGAGGTGGCCTCTTTCACGAAATTCAGCTCTATCATTTTTTGGGGAGCAGTATGCAGAAGATCGACATCAACAGGGGTGGAAATGGAGCCGGGATGGAGTCACCGCTCTTGTCGATCATCAGTGGAGCAGTGATGACATCATGATGCGTATGCGTCACGTCTCTCCCCTTCACCCCACGATTGGGTGCCAGGCGGCCTGGCCGAATCTGGGGGCATATTTATCCGGCCGATCTGGAAGTTGGCCGGCAAAAATAATAAAATGGCGGCCACAGCAGTGTGCCCTCGCCTTTAATGGCCACTGCGCAGCCATGTCCCACACACAGAAAACAAGGTGCACAGACAGAAAAAGCTGTTGGGGGCACCGCCCGGCAGATTGAAGATTTTGCAAGCTGAATTTAGATGGAGCTGCTCTGATTACGCACTTAGGACCGGTCGGCAGCAGCGGCGGGGCTGGGGGGGGGGGGGGGGGGGGGCGGGTGGGGAAGAGAGTGGGAACCTCTGGAATATCCACCAAGGTGAAATTTACTAGCGGCGGCCATTCAACCGCAAATCAGCGGCCACTGGTCTCCGCCACTTGGCCGCCGCCTTGTTGGGAGGCTGAATTTCTGCCCCGTTAACTGTCAAGGCAGCTTTTCTTCCTTGCCATGCCATGCTTCAGGCAAACCTTTTTGTTCTTTCTGTAGTCTCCTGCTCTGTAAATTTCTAATGTTTCTGTAGGTAATAGGCAGAGGAACAGCACCACAGAAGGCATTCAATATGATGCCAAACAAGAAGTTGCTAAGATTAGGGCTCATGGGATATGGGGCAATATATTAGCATGGATGGAGGAGTGGTGAACAGACATAAAACAGAGAGGAGGAATAAACGGGTCATTTTTGGTGCAAACCATGGCAGCAATTCATGCTTGGCTTTTCCTCCACTTGAGCAATTGATGAACTTTTAAAAACAAGCAGTTTCATCTGCATTAAAAATGTCTCTGGGCTTGTAATAAGGTTAAATTTCAGGAATATAATCACTCACCGAGTTGTCAAATGCTTTCTATGGAAATATCATTTGCCTCCCCGTGTGTGGACCGGAACTTGACTTTGTGGTTTTTGAAGCAGCTGAGCCACGAAGCAGAAATAAAGCCAATTCCAGATTCTTGGGCAAACTTATTTGTGCACTCCAACAGGATGAGGCTATTTAACTCACAAAGTTTAGCTGCTCTGACCCGCTTGAACCAGCTCAGCAAAGTTGATTCAACATCAAGACAACCTGAGTTATATATTTTTTCCATTGACTGGAATAATTCTGTTCGCCGTCAGCCTTGATTATCGCTCAATCAAGTGCTCCACTTCCTTCTTGGAGTGCCAACACTTGAGAGTACAATCCAGCAGTGCTGCACACTGGGCCGTGCAGCGCTGCCACATTCAAAAGGCCCCTCCCTCCCTTAAAGGGAAGGGCTCAGGCTGCAGGCTCTGCAAATAATGATTCACCTACCTGGACCACCGAGGGAGCTGGGGGGGGGGTCCCATGCGATCTATTATGTCCGTAATGTACTTATGAATGACTCCACGAGGCAATGTGTTGTACTCAAACTGTAGTGACCTTGGTCCTTTATTCCAAACTCCAGAGTAAGGCTCCCCTTTTATACAGCCCCTGCCACCAGGGCAGGAAACCCCGGTCTCCACCAGTTACACCCTCTAGTGGTGCCAGCATGTATATACACAGTGTAAACCTTATTGATAGTACATCAGGTAAACAAATCGGCATCTTATGCAACTATACAGTGACTACACAGAGAGTATATCTATAGTCTGCATATATAACACCGATCAATCCAGCACTCAAGCAGAATGCCGGGCTGAACGATCACGGGAAGAATCCCGCACAGAAAACAGATCAAAACAGCAAAAATAAACGGAAAGTTTATCTTTTTAAAACTTACCTCAGCCACCTCACCCAGACAGCGGCAGCCGCCCGATTAACACCTCGCCCGACACTGCTGCAGGGGGCAAAAGTTAATTTTGGGGCCGAGATGCTAACGGGGAAATGCGCACGGCGATGGCGTCATGACCTCTGGGCGCAACGCTGTAGTGCCCCGCTAAACTCCCACCCAGTATGACAGGAGTCACTGTCAGTGCCGCGCTCGGGCACCAATACATTTATGCCCCATTAGCGTCTCCCGCTAACAGGAGGCACAAATGCACCAACATTTCTCGGCCTTTGTTTTTCAGGTACGTGGAGAGGGTGATGGGAGGGGCATAAAATTTTTATGCCACAACTTTTTTATTTTCTCCAGAGTGCTTCCAAAAGTATTTGATGACTTTGTATGTTTCTCTCAAATGGTAAGGGTCCCGTCATTCTGAAATAGCTCTCAAACGGCTTCCTGTCTCTACTCAATGAAGCACTGCAAGGTAGCGGAGGGCTGTCTGATGATAGAGACCTCAAGTTGATCACAGGGTAGAATTTGAATTTAGCGTTAAATTCACTGGTCAGAACCCATTCGTAGAATTACATGGAATCTATAGCAGGAAACAGACCATTCAGCCCAACCAGTCCGTACCGGCATTTCTGCTCCATTAAGCCTCCTCCCATCCTTCCTCATCAGCTTAACTCTCTATCCTCTTCAGCTTTATATGCTTATCTAGCCTCCCCTTAAATGCATCTCAACTACTCCCTGTGGTAAGTTGCACATTCTCACCACTCTATGGTGAAGAAGTTTCTGTTAAATTCCTCATTTGATTTCTTATATTGATGGACTCTAGTTTTGCTCTTCTCTACAAGTGGCAATTCTTTCTCTCTGTCTACTCTATCAAAACCTTCTATCATTTTAAAGATCTCTATTAGGTCACCCCTCAGCTTTCTCTTTTCAAGAGAAAAGAAACCCAGCCTGTTCATCCTTTCCTGATGGGTATAACCTTGCATTTCAGGCATCATCCTTGTAAATCTTGTTGGCACCCTCTCCAGTGCCTCTATATCCTTTTTATAATATGGCAACCAGAACTGTACACAGTACTCCAAGTATGATCTAACAAAGGTTCGATACAAGTTTAGCATAACTTCTCTACTTTTTACTTCTATCCCTCTAGAATTAAACCTTAGTACTTGGTTTGCTTTTTTAGGGCCTTGTGTATTTGTGTCCCCAGATCCCTATGCTCATCTACCCCATTGAGATTCTTATTTTCCAGGTAATATGTAACCTCCTTATTTTTCTTACTAAAATGTAATACCTCACGCTTATCTGTGTTGAAATTCATTTGCCAATTATATGCCCATTCTGCAAGTTTATTAATGTCTTCTTGTAATTTGTTGCAGTCCTCCTCAGTATTAACTGTCCCCGCCAATTGGTGTCATCCACAATTTAGAAATTGTCTTTTTGATTCCAAAGTCTAAATCATTAATATAAATTGTGAACAACCAAGATCGTAGCACTGATCCGGAACCCCACTTTCCACCTTCTGCCACTCTGAATAGCTACCTACTACTTTTATTCTCTGATCTGCTCTGGTTCATTTCCCATTACTGAAAAGTCGCGAACCCTCCCTTATTGGGCTTCTTACAAACTAGGTTAGAAAGGAGTCCTGTATACGTTGTAGGGAGTCCATTCGCTTTCACGTTGGCAAGTCAAATTTAAATTCAGAGGTTCGGGTTAAACAACAAATTTTCAATACACTTCCAATAGGAGGTATTTTTGCACAATTTCAATTTAACTAAAATAAGGATAAGGTTTTAAAAGAGCTGCCAGAGAAAGAGATTTTTCTCTGTGACTACATTCTCACAGCTCTCCCTTTATCAGAATTCCCAGTTTGATTTATTTAATTAGTGCATAGCCTCCACACAATGTCATTGTTCTATGGCAATGTTTAGTTGCGAGGATTCAAATTCATTACAGCAAGGAGTACGGTTCTGTTACACTGGTTCAGTCCTTGCTTAGTGGGTGAGAGGACTCCAGCTCAAGAGTACTTGGTTGCATGGATTTAAATTTCCTTTTCAATTTTGTCCAAAGTAGGACATGAGATTCCCTTCCCATACTGCCTACAGAGTGGCTAATGTTGCCGACTCTTAATTCCCAATCTGCTACAGTGACAATTTATTATTTTGAAATAACAGATTTAAAAAAATATATTTTGTAAATTTCAACTCCCGCCCCCATAAATTTGAATCTTCATATTTGAACAATGCTACTATGATTTTTAAAATTAGGCTGTGAAAATTGGCACCTTAGCGGTAACTGATAGAAACATAGAAACATAGAAAATAGGTGCAGGAGTAGGCCATTCGGCCCTTCGAGTCTGCACCACCATTCAATAAGATCATGGCTGATCACTCCCTCAGTATCCCTTTCCTGCTTTCCATACCCCTTGATCCCCTGAGCCGTAAGGGCCATATCTAACTCCCTCTTGAATATATCCAATGAACTGGCATCAACAACTCTCTGCGGCAGGGAATTCCACAGGTTAACAACTCTCTGAGTGAAGAAGTTTCTCCTCATCTCAGTCCTAAATGGCCTACCCCTTATCCTAAGACTGTGTTCCCTGGTTCTGGACTTCCCCAACATCGGGAGCATTCTTCCCGCATCTATTCTGTCCCATCAGAATCTTATGTGTTTCTATGAGACCCCCTCTCATCCTTCTAAACTCTAATGTATAAAGGCCCAGTTGATCCAGTCTCTCCTCATACGTCAATCCTGCCATCCCGGGAATCAGTCTGGTGAACCTTCGCTGCACTCCCTCAATAACAAGAACGTCCTTCCTCAGATTAGGAGACCAAAACTGAACACAATATTCCAGGTGAGGCCTCACCAAGGCCCTGTACAACTGCAGTAAGACCTCCCTGTTCCTATACTCAAATCCTCTAGCTATGAAAGCTAACATACCATTTGCCTTCTTCACCGCCTGCTGTACCTGCATGCCAACTTTCAATGACTGATGAACCATGACACGGAGGTCTCATTGCACCTCCCCTTTTCCTAATCTGCCGCCATTCAAATTGTAGTGTCCCTGCACCGTACTACAAATTCGCACGAGGCATGTATTGCAGACACAGTCACTCGGTGACCTTAACCTTTATTCCCAGAACCAAGGAGTGCTGACCCTGGGTGGGACTTCCCCTTTTATACCTGGAAACCCAGGTGAGGAGTGTCTCCCACAAGTTCACCCCCTGTGATCAGGGTGTACATTTCTAGGGTATAAGTACAGTGTACAGGAGTTGCATGAAGGTTAGTTACATGAAGATTACCGTTGCATGATGATTACATACATGTTACAGATAATATTCTGTCTTCACGTTTTTGCCTCCAAAGTGGATAACCTCACATTTATCCACATTATACTGCATCTGCCATGCATTTGCCCACTCACCTAACCTGTCCAAGTCACCCTGCAGCCCCCTCACAGCTCACACCACCACCCAGTTTAGTGTCATCTGCAAACTTGGAGATATTACATTCAATTCCTTCATCTAAATCATTGATGTATATTGTAAAGAGATGGGGTCCCAGCACTGAGCCCTGCGGCACTCCACTAATCACTGCCTGCCATTTTGAAAAGGACCCGTTTATCCCGACTCTCTGCTTCCTGTCTGCCAACCAGTTCTCTATCCACGTCAGTATATTACCCCCAATACCATATACTTTGATTTTGCACACCAATCTCCTGTGGGACCTTGTCAAAAGCCTTTTGAAAGTCCAAATATACCACATCCATAAGGCAAAAAAAATGGCAGCTGCCGTGCTTCCGCACATCTTGCGGCAGCTGCAATTTTGGCCAGGACAGCAGCGCGGCCGTTAGTCGTGCTCACTAGAAAAATGGGAGTGAGGCAGATGGTGATGTCAATCAGTGTGCAATGCTGAATGAATGACGCACAAATTGCTATTTTCGTTCCATTTAACGCCCTCTCCTAATCACGTACAGCTGAACATTTGTTCAGCTTCAAGAAGGACCCTCCAATGGCAATATTTAAAGCAATCAGCAACAACTTGCTATGACTTGTTTATTTGATTTCAACTGGATGTGTGTACGTTTGTGCAACTGTTTGGAGCTTTCTACAGTTATTTAAAATTGGTGAGGTGACAGAGAGTGGTGCTGCAAATGGAGAATGCCTTGCTTCTGATTTCAAGGGTTCTGCTCAGACCATTTGCTCCCAGTCATGGGGGACCTACTTGCAGTCCCCCTCGTGCTCAAGTATGACAAGGAGATGGAGCCGAGGCAGGAAAAAAAAAAAGACAAGCTGCTCGCAGAGGGAGGAGGAGCAGCGGCAGGAGGCCTTATCCACTAGGGTCTTCTGAGAGCAATTTTCCTTCCTGCACTTAAGCAGAAGCAGTGTATTCGTAGGCTCCACTTCACCAAAGAGATGGTCACTGAACTCTGCTGCCTCCTGGAAGCAGACCTGCAGCCTCGGAGCAAGGCAACGACGGCGCTGCCACTGGCTCTCAAGGTCACCATGGCCCTCAATTTGTTCACCACCGGATCCATCCAATCTGGAGCAGGAGATATAGTTAACATCTCCCATCCGCCATTCATTGCTGCATTCGGGAGGTCACAGTCTCTGTACTACAGGAGAAGGGACTTCATTGTCTTCTTGAACAGAGGAGAGTATGTATGGCTTTGCCAGGATATCGGGCTTCCCCATGGTGCAGAGCGGCATCAACTGCACACATGTGGCTTGCAGGCACCGCATATCAATCCTGAGATGTATCACAACTGCAAAGGCTACCTCTCATTTAATGTGCAGTTGGTGTGCGACTATGCACATCACATCATGATGGTGAATGCCTGGTATTCTGGCAGCAGTCATGATGCCTTCATCCTGTGCCAGTCAGTTGTGCCAGCAATCTTCCAGCCACCATGTCGAACCCTTGGGTGGCTGCATGAGAGCAGTCCAAGGTTGCATGGCAGACAAACTGAGCTTGCATGAGAGTAGTCTTAAGATTTCACTGCAGTACTTGGGTGACTTCCATTTGTGCTGCAATGGAAGCTGTGACATCACCCATCACACCCAACATCATGGTTGGGTCCACAAGTGTCCAAATGGAGTTGCACATCATTTCCATCCTGGAAATTATGGGCTCCAAGCTCCACGCAAAGCTCCATGCAATGTTGAAGCCGTAATCCTCCATGCTCCTCGACACTGACAAGAGGCTCTCTGGCAGGCTAGCCATTGCACCAAGCATTTCGGTCTGCATGACCATCACCATCTGAAGGCTGCCCCATAGAAGTCGTCATCATCACAGTCCTGTGCAGTAGAATTCTTACGTGACCTCGCCGTCCGGGAACTGGTACCCGAGCTACCCTTTCCTCCTGGCCTGGCTGCAGCCCACTCATACCCAGTGGCTCACCATGTGCCGATCCCACCTCTATACTACCCTATAAAGGTACACAGTGACATTTTCTGAGCAGGTTGGTGTGTGGGAGTATCAGATCGAGTGATGGTGCCACTTCTACTCCTTCACAAGGTCGGGGACAGGCTGGGCTGGTGGCAGTTCGTGGGTATCTGAAAGGAGACAGGTACAATGGTGGGGTTGTGGTGAGGGGAGGGGAGAAAGCAAGATGTACATGCTTACACCATCAACAGCTTGTAAGTGAGAAGAGATTGTGCCATGAGGGGGAAGTGGGATGTGAGAAGAAGGATTAGGTATAAGCATATCATCATCAGTAATGCTTTCAACCTCGCGGCTCGCCACGGCCTCTCCAATGATTTCCAGCACTGTCTCCTCCAGCTCAGTGAGGTTCTGAAGTTGGGCTTCCAATCCGCCCATCTACTGCTGCTCACGTCTGTTGTGCGCCACCTTTGCCTGCAGGAGAAAGGGAAGCATGTCAGTGAGTGTGCTGCAATGTGTTTGGGTGATGTGCCTATTATGCTTGAATAGCTGGCAATGTGTGTAAGGAGTGAAGTGTGGGTGTGAGGCTTACAGCAATGGTAAGTGTGTGAGGGATAAATGAAGCTATGATTGTGAGGGATAAATGAAGCTATGATTGTGAGGGATGAGTCGTGGTTGCTAGAGATTGTTAGTAAATGGGTGATGGTACGGTGCATTGAGCAGTGTGTGAGGTTAGTGGTGCAGTTGGTGGGATATGGCATTTGAAGATGCATTCATTCACCTTGACCACTCGTGTGAAGTCACTGAACTTGTTGCAGCAGTGGATCCAGATCCTGGGGCAACACACATGGCACTGATGGCTTCTGCTATCTCCTTCCACTGCCTTCTCGCATGCTGCCTCGAAAGCCTCCTGACTCCCTATGGGTAGCGGACCTGTCGTCTTCTGTGCACTCTAGGAGCAAAGCCTCCAGTGCTGCATCTGAGAATCTATTTGCCCGTTCTCCTTCCTGTTGAGCCATGGCTTCAGAGTAACAATGAGGTGTTTCTGCAACAAAGCACCTCCCCTTTAAGTAGTGCAGAGAGCCGAGGAAAATTTTTATTAGTCATTTGCTAATCGCTAAGCTAACAAGCAGTGTATTTGGCGCTGAGCTCAGCTCTCCAATCAGATAAATGAGAAGGAAGCACAAATTTGCATGCTGCCTATACCACTTTGCTTAATTGAGTTTCACCCCCAAAATGTGTTCAGACTGTACACTAATGAAAGAACCGTGGTGAGGAATTTGGCTAAGAGAGGTACTGTAAGGGAAGGAACAAGGAATATTGGAAAGCCTTCAGCAAACAGTGCAGACTAGTGTGTTCCACCTTCATTCCTCCACAGGTAACATGTTGTTTTCTCAAAGAAATTTTAGTTTTGTTCTCAAGCATCTCAGCTTCAAGCTCTGGAGCAGTATGAATAGCAGATAAAACAGACAGTCCATCACATCCTGGGCAACCTGAGCACATTGATATTGTGCTGTTATTTGGAATAATAATGAATAAATGTTGCCTGTCATAACCCAACAGAAGTGGCTGGAAGCTATTCACATTTTTGCTTTGTTAAAGATATCAGCCTTTGTTTCACCAAGGTAGGCCATTTTAACACTGACCTAGTATTTATTATTGTTCATTACATGTGAATAATAAATAACTGCATTTGGAATAATTAATTACTTTTCACTTTCAAAAAACAGCAACATAATTGCAATGCTTCTATACTTTTTTGGTTGTATTTGATGTGTGATGTTACACAGGAAATGTTCAAAGTGGTACAGGAACATTTTGGTAAAAAAGCATGTCATCAATCAAGTTCACTTCACTGGTGAGTACTTGAGGATCTAAAAAACACCTCTAGTTTAGAACAATGGATCTAATATTACAAAGAAAAAACTGTAGGAAAGATAAGGGTAATAAAATAAATTATCAAAAGGCACATCACAGGCATACAGTAATAACAAATGTATAAAGAATATAGTTCTGCATTTCTTATAAAAAAATCAAAAAGATTTTGCACATACCGTTAAACTAGATTTCTCCACTTCAAATTCACTTAAAAAGATAGTCTTAAACGTTTTTACATCCGAGATGTCATCAATCATGAAAAAACCGAACTGTTGCAGGTATCGTCCATAACACTGCCACGAGGCCAACTTATACAGCTGGGAGTGAATGTCAACATGCATTAGAATACCACACAATAAAACACATACGTCAAAATACTTATAAGAAACATTTAGTTTACTCTATAAGAGCAGAACTAAGTGCTGATCACTCCCCATGTTTCAGTAATATTTCTAATTTGATGAGCTATACTACCATTACTGACTGTTACCATGGGATTTGTGACGTATTGCAAAACTCTGCATATTGTATTCATCCTGCAGCACATTGCACCAGCTGGTTTGGGTTTTGCTCCCATTCCTTAATACAGTATACACTGTTTCAGGTTTTGCCTGCACTATGTACTATGATCATGAGGTGCAAAGTAGTGCTATGTAAGCCACCATAGGAGGGAAATTAAAAGGGTCAAACTTAAAAAGGCTGCTCTTGTGCACCTCCTAACTACAAGAAAATAAGAGACTATTAACAGAACAACAATCCCATAGCTTAGAAGCAGATCATGGACCTAACCTTTTTATCCTGACCTGTACTAGACTAGGGAAACCAAAGTAAAAATAAACATTCGTAATCTTTGTAAATTTTGTAAATGTCAAGTAGCAGGAGCGGCAAACATCCCACAGAGATCTTGAAAGTAAGATCGAGGACAGCTGTCATTCTTTTTGGAAAATACTAACAATGAACAGGACAATCTACAGTTCCACCTGCACTGAGAATAATCATTCAAATACTGCAGAATTTATATGGACTGTAACCATAAGTTTATTCATAGTGGAAATCATTCCAATAAGGCTTCATATTTCCTACTTCACTGTTTCCTTCATTACAACAGTGAGTACACTTCAAAACTTTAAATTTTTCTAAACTTGCACTCACCTCCAAAAGTGGGAACCAGGAGCAAGAAGAAATAAGAAAAATAAAATATTAAATTTCACTTCTAAAAGATAAAAAATAATTTGAAAAGATGAGATAGATCAGATTTGGCAGAAAAGAGTAAAATCAAAAGTTTTTTAAAAAATAGGAAAATGTGGGATAAGATGCCAAGCGGAACAGTTAAAATTACTTTTAATGAAAATGGTGTTTTAGTTGTCATCATCACCATAGGCAGTCCCTCGGAATCGAGGAAGACTTGCTTCCACTCCTGAAGTGAGTTCTTTGGTGGCTGAACAGTCCAATACGAGAGCCACAGACTCCATTACAGGTGGGACAGATAGTCGTTGAGGGAAGGGGTGGGTGGGGCTGGTTTGCCGCACGCTTTTTCCGCTGCCTGCGCTTGATTTCTGCATGCTCTCGGCATTGAGACTTGAGGTGCTCAGCGCCCTCCCAGATGCACTTCCTCCACTTAGGGCGGTCTTTGGCCAGGGACTTCCAGATGTCAGTGGGAATGTTGCACTTTATCAGAGAGGCTTTGAGGGCATCCTTGTAGCGTTTCCGCTGCCCACCTTTGGCTCATTTGCCATGAAGGAGCTCAGAGTAGAGCACCTGCTTTGGGAGTCTCGTGTCTGGCATGCGGACTATGTGGCCTGCCCAGTGATGTTGATCGAGTGTGGTCAGTGTTTCAATGCTGGGGATGTTAGCCTGAATGAGGACGCTGATGTTGGTGCACCTGTCCTCCCAGGGGATTTGTAGGGTCTTGCGGAGACATCATTGGTGGTATTTCTCCAGCAACTTGAGGTGTCTACTGTACATGGTCCATGTCTCTGAGCCATACAGGAGAGCAGGTATTACTACAGCCCAGTAGACCATGAGCTTAGTGGCAGTTTCTAATAGCTAACACCTATGTGTGTGTGTGTGTGTGTGTGTGTGTGAGAGAGAGAGAGAGAGAGAGAGAGAGAGAGAGAGAAAGAGAGAGAGAGAGAGAGAGAGAGAGAGAGAGAAAGAAAGAAAGAAAGGAAGAGAAAGAAAGAAGAGAAGAAAGAAGAAAGAGAGAAAGAAAGAAAGAAAAGAAAGAGAGAAAGAAAGAGAGAAAGAAAGAAAGAAGAAAGAAAGAAGAAAGAAAGAAAGAAAGAAAGAAAGAAGGAAAGAAAGAAAGAAAGAAAGAAAGAAAGAAAGAAAGAAGAGAGAAGAAAAAGAGAGAGAGAGAAAGAGAGAAAGAGAGAAAGGAGAAAGAGAAAGAGAAAAAGAGAAAAAGAGAAAAAGAGAAAAAGAGAAAAAGAGAAAGAGAGAAAGAGAGAAAGAGAGAGAGAACTTAATTGATTTTTTAATGTTGAATTTTGGAAGCAAAGAAAGCCTTGAGGAAATTAGAAAAGTCAGTGTTAAGAGGGAAACAGGTTGAGCGTGAAGGGGAGGGCTCCAGCCTCTCACCACCTGTGCATGGGAGTGGATAGGGACTTCAGGGTAAGGTGATGACAGCAGAGCGAGGAGGAGGAGAGGATACAAGGTCAAAGGTCAAGGGGAAGAGAAAGAGGGAGCAATGCGAGTGAGTTGGGCTGTTGATGGGAGTAAGGAGGCCGGAAGAGTACGTAGTAGAGGAAAAGTGATGGGATGGGAGACACAACGAGAGTGAGGGATGGGACTACACAACAGTTGATAACATATGAAACATTACCTGAAAAATCCATTACGCAGCTTTTTTCAAGTCACAAAGAACAACTTAAAGCTCTAAAATACTTTAATTCCACTAGAACAGTGCCGTGCGATACATTAGCCAATATCCACATGTGGCTAATTGCATACGGATTAGTAAATAAAAATAAGTAATAGACACTGTCGTTGGTCATGTGATCTCAGCATTCATATTCACATGGCGTATGCTCTCTGCTCCTTCTTCGAATAGTGCCAAGGGATCTTTTACATCCAACTGAACAGGCAGACAAGGCCTCAGTTTTTAATGTCTCATCTGAAAGACCACAATACTGCACTGAAATGACAGGATTTGTACCCAAAACCTTCTGATACGGTGGTCAGAGTGAAGCCAAGCTGACACATAGGCCGGAATTTTCCCATAATAAAAGGGTGGGTTTGGAGCGTGGGGGCAGTTAAATTGTTAAAAATGGAATTCCCGACCTGATCCCGCCTCCAACCCACACACTTCCGGTTTTGCCAAGGACGTTACGGGAGCAGGCGACCAAGCCGCTGCCGGGGCGTTACCTCAATTTAAATATTGCAATGAGGCTGGAAGCCTCTATTATCCCCTCCATTTTGAATTTAACTGCCTGTGGACGGGTTTCACACAATTCGTGAAACCTGGCAGTTAAACAGAGGTGGGAACTGCTGCATCCAGGAGGTAAGTATTTTTATATCTACCTCCTGGATCAAGGGTCTTACCTAATCTATCCCTGCGATCAGAGATCCCCCTCAAGAGGCCTCCAATCACATTTCCAGGCCTTCCCCATCCCCAGGTTCCCCCCCCCCCCGCCATCCTCTGTATTGATGATGAGGCTGACCATGATCCTCCGGTGGTAGGCCCCGATCCTTTCGCTCCCCTGCCGATCCTCCATCACCACCCCCCTCCACCCTGCGATATCCATCCAACCAACCAACCAACCTGCCCACCCCCCCACCCCTCCCAAATCCCTGGCCGCCACTAACCTCCCCCCCCCCGCCGCCACACACACACACACACACACACAATCCCCGACCACCACCGCCACCCTCAAACACCGCCCATTGCCTGCCGATCCCCTGCCAACTCTGCAACCTCCCCCACCCCCGCCGATCCTCTCTCTCCCCCACTCCCGAGTGCCGATCCCCTCCTGATTGCACTTCCCCTCCCAATTGTCGACCCCTTCCCAATGATCCCTGACCTCCCCCTTCCGCCGATTGCAAACCCCCCTCCCACGAATTGCCAACATCCGCTTCTGCCTCCCGGGTTTCCCACCATCACAACCCGCCTCCCCCCAAAAAATTGTGGCCATATTTACCCGATAGATAGATATTCATTATAAACAGTAGTGGAGTTAATTCAGACAGACTTACCTTCAGCTCTGCAAGAAAAACTCCGACCATAATAAGTTTTTCATGGTAATAATGAGCTGGTAACAGCTTCTCATACTTGTTCCAGATGCGAAATAAGTCACTGGCTCTAATAAATTGAAACAGAACAATGCTAATAATTAGGCTGTCTTCATGGGTTAGGGGAGCGTGGCGGCGGGGAAACAGACAGCTTAACTTTCAAAACTCAATTCACGGACAAACGAATAGATATGTAGATATTCATGCTACTGCTATAAAAACTGCTTTATGAAAGCCCACATTTAAAATACTCGTTGATCTCGTGTAGTATTGCAAACAGGAAGTCAAGACCAAGGATCTTCAGGTGAGGTGCCTTGGGACATTTTACTACGTTAAAGGCGCTATATAAATAAAAGTTCTTATTATTATTGAAGTGGAATTGGAGGGTGGAAGATAATTTAACCAGTGCATGCAAATGTAATTCTGAAGTTCAGCATTTGGGTGCAGTGGGGTTGGGAGATCGGTGAGACAGTGCCTTAAATAAAAGAAAAGTTAGGAAGCTATTTTCGAACTATCATAACAGGATAGAAAAGGCAGACTTGTTTCCCAGCAGCTAGAGATTGGGAGGGGTTCGGGGGAAGAGAGTGACAGACGACTGGGGGTCAGGGGAGAGGGTGACAGGGACTGGGGGTCAGTGGAAGAGGGCGACAGTGACTGGGGGTCAGGGGAAGAGGGCGACAGGGGGTTGAAGAAGGGGTCTCAAGAGTGAGGGAGAAAAAGGAATGAGAATGGGGCTCGAACGGAAGGAGAGAGGGAAGAACATAACATAAGAATTCGGAGCAGAAGTTGGCTATTCGGCCCCTCGAGCCTGTTCCGCCATTCAATCAGATCATGGCTGATCGTCTACCTCAACTCTATTTTCCTGCAATGTCCCCATATCCCTTAATTCCCTTAATATTCACTCAAAGACTGAGCCCCCAGCCTTCTGGAGTAGAGAAGTCCAAAGATTCACCATCCTCTGAGTGAAGTTTCTCCTCGTCTCAGTCCTAAATGGCCGACCCCTTATTCTGAGACTATGATCCCTAATTCTAGAGGAGGATCTCTTGAGGAAACATCCTCCCTGCATCTACTCTGTCTAGCCTTGCAAGAATTTTGTATGTTTCAATGAGATCACATCTCATTCTTCTAAACTCTAGAGAATATAGGCATAGTCTGTACAATGTCTCCTCACCGTCCCCCGCCATCCCAGGAATCAGTCTGGTGAACCTTCGTTGCACTCCCTCAATGGCAAGCATATCCTTCCTTAGGTAAGGAGACCAAAACTGTACACAATACTCCAGGTGCGGTCTCACCAGGGCCCTATATAATTGTCTTTACTCTTATACTCAAATCCTCTTGTAATAAAGACTAACATAACATTTGCTTTCTTAATTGCTTGCTGTACCTGCATGTTAACTTTCAGTGGTTCGTGTACAAGGACACCCAGGTCCCTCTGAACTGAAGCCAGGGCCTGGAGAATCCTAGAGCAGTGGGAGCGACGCTGTGAGAGGAGCAGCCAGTAATGGGGTGAGTGAAAGCTGGAGGCTTTATTGGGGGTAAATAGTGAAAGAATATTACCACCAATGTTCCTGTTAAGCTGCATGGCCGTGTGCTGTCTGGAGGGCCCGTGCAGGCCGATCACCGGCTTTTTCATTGGAGCATGTGTGAAATTTTGAATGGGCCACGCATCCAAAATAAATTAAGGGGAACATTAGTTACTACTTGTGGGAAAATACCACTAAGGGACCATGACAGAGGATTCTCACTGAGCACGGGGTGCTGCACGCCCTGATTTTACATTACATGGAGGAGCGAGGTGCCGAAGGAACGAATATGAACTGGCATTGGCCCACAGTAGTGCTGTGGAAGTGGGAGGCGCACTCCTACTCCATTGCGCTCAACCTGCTCTTCCTGGCTTCACAGAAAGGGGAAGTCAAAAAAACTTTCTACTAGTGTGCTTCACCTAGTTTTTCAGGCATTGTACAGAAGGGCCCTGAAACAGCTAAGCTTAGGGAGGGAATTCTAGAATTTAGGCCAAGGCAACGTAAGGCACGGCTGTGAATGTTTGAAAATGTATAGAATATGAATGTTTGAAAATGTATAGAGACATTGAAGTTGAGAATGTGGAAAAATGTACAAAGAAAGTGAAATTGAACAAAGAAATCATGGGAGAATAACTAAAAGAATGTCAGTCTGCAAATATTACAACATCAGCACAATTAACAGATTTGCAAGGTCTAAGATACTAGTCATGCCAGTAAAATTGTAACATTTAGAAGCAATGCCTGAGAAAGTTCTTTGACAAAGTGTGAGAAAGTTCTTTGGGAAAAACAGACCATACTGAAGTCGGCTTATGAGTGGACAAAGGGAAGGAGGGATCAAAAGGGATAGGCTGAACTAGGATGTCACTCTAAATTGTATCTTGTTATCTTGTACCGAAAACGTATAACCGTTGTGCCTTTACAATGTAATTTCACTTTGTCCGTAGGAAGTGGGTGCGCTCTATCAAGAGAGCATTCCTTCTGTCTGATAAAGTCCCGGCCGGTAATAAAGACTGCTTTGTTATAAGCTTCTTTGGTGTTCGCCTCAGTGTATTCGCTGAAACAGATTGAAGGAAAAGAATCCAGAAATCTACACAGCCATCAATGGCGGGACAATGCCAATCAGAGATGTACTAGAGGCCAGAATTGGAGGACTGTGGAGATCTCGGAGGGCAGGAGGAAGTTACAGTGATAGGGAGTGTAAATGCATAGTCATTTCTACCACAACCACAATATGTCCAAATAACTTCTGCCGAATGTGGCCCACACCAAGTGCCAGATCAGGCCCACCGTGCAAATTGGGTTTGAGCCCCCGAGTTGGAGGGTCGGTGTTTCTCTACAGTACTGGCCGAAAACTGGGAGGTAAAGCAGAGTGCCACAACTAGCAGGAGGGTGCAATTACAACATGGCAAGTTTACATAGGATGTTTCCATTATAAATAGATATGGGAATTTATCATGGCTTAAAAGTTGACAAAAATGTGGCAAAAACAGGAAGTACAGTTTTGTAGACTGGAAGTACAAGCAACTCTCCTTTGTTAAAATTATATTGTATATTGGCAAGAGAAATAGGCAGATCACATATTACTTGTAAGATAAGAATCTAAATGGGGTGGAGAGTGCAAACACACAAATCACAAAGTATCAACACAGGTTAACAAAGCCATAAAAAAAAGCAAACCAAGCACGAGAGTTTATTTCTGAAGGGATACAACTGAAAAGAAATTAAGTTAATATAAACTTCTATCGAACTTTGGTTGGACCACACACTGCGTATAATTCTCTCGCCATATTATAAAAAGGATATAGAGGCATTGGAGAGGGTGCAGAGAAGATGAACAAGAATGATAGCAAAAATGTGAGGGTATACATATCAGGAAAGGATGAACAGGCTGGGTCTCTTTTCTCTCGGCTGAGGGATGACCTAATAGGAGGTCTTTAAAGGTTTTGAAAGAGTGGATACAGAGAGAGTGTTTCCAAGTGTGGGGAAGGGCACAACGAGAGGCCATCAATATAAGAGAGTCACCAAGAAATTCAGTAGGGAATTCAGAAGAAACGTTTTTTTACCCAGAGAGTGGTGAGAATGTGGAACTCGCTACCACAGGGAGTGGTTGAAGTGAATAGGATGCATTTAAGCGGCTAGATAAGCATATGAGGGAGAAGGGAATAGAGGGTTATGCCGAATGACCTGTTTCTGTGCTGTAATAAATAGATATAGCATTTTCCAGTCCAGGTCAACCAACAACCGGGAACAAACGTTTTGCATTTGTGAGCACCGTTGCCTTTAATTAGGAATAAAATTGAGCAGGATGCAAAATAAGTAACAAAATGCAAGAAGCCTCGGGGCGATTATAAAACCTGCAGGACTCTGCTCCCCGGGATGGGGAGTTCTGGGCCTGTAAGGCGGTTTCCAGTCTTACCGTCTGATGTACGAGCCCTGGGAAGTCGTTTTCACTATATGTCCCATAAAGTCGTTGAGCTCTTGTTCAAGTGCAGTTATAACGGGGTTTTTTTGGTCGAGTTTCCCATAAAAGGAGGCGGGCACGGGGTCCATGGTGACCCCGAGACAGTACGATGAGCGCCCGCTCCTCAGGCTGCCGCACCAACCGCCCAACAAATCGTTGCTAGGAGACCGCCGCCGCGCGTGACTCCCGCCCCTCGTCTCCGATTCGTCCGAAGGCAAGAACCCTCGCGTCTGATTGGTAGCTTTCTGAGCCCGCGCCGCCGCCGTCTCCACGGCGACAGCTCGCTGAATGAAAATAAACTCTGGGGGCTCAGGGCTGACAACACCTGAGGGGCGCTCAACGCAACAGGCTGTCACTCAAAGGGTAATTGATAACAGGTCAATCCCGCCCCCTGTCTGATCACAGGAGGAGCCCGGGGCCTGACCCATCATTAAACAACAACCTGTATTTATATAGCGCCTTTAAGCTGGTGAAATGTCCCAAGGTGCTTCACAGGAGTATTATGCCACAAAAATTTGACACCAAGCTGCGTAAACAGAATTAAGCGCAGGTGACCAATATGTTTTAAGGTGCGTCATGAAGGAGGAAAGAGAGGTGGAGAAGTTCCAGAGCTTAGGGCCCAGGCAACAGAAGGCACGGCCACCGATGGTTGAGTGATTATAAACAGGGATACTCGGGAGGGCAGAATTAGAGGAGCGCAGATATCTCGGGGAGTTGTGGGGCTAGAGGAGATTACAGAGATCGAGAGGAGCGAGGCCATGGAGAGATTTGGAAACAAGGATGAGAATTTTGAAATCGAGGCGTTGCTTAACCGGGAGTCAATGTATGTCAGCAAGCACAGGGGGTGAAAGGTGAGCGGGACTTGGTGCTGTTGTGTATCTGTACAGCATGCACTCCCATGTTCCACCACCAGGGAGTGCATCCCCTGAAGTCCCAAGGGATCCCAGCATCCCTTGGGAGCACTGTATATAAGCCGGCCCCTAAGGCCTGTTCCTCACTCTGGAGTGTCTTAATAAAGACTGAGGTCACTGTTACTTTAACCTCCCTGTGTGCAGTCTCATCTATGTTAGGAATACAACAACTGGCGACGAGTACACGAATCCAACACAAAGATACAGCAAACTGTGGGTATCCGGGAGAAGTTCTCGGAGGGTGAGGACTGGGAAGCCTATGTCGAATGGTTAGACCAGTACTTTGTAGCCAACGAGCTGGATGGAGAAGGAGGCGCTGCAAAAAGGAGAGCGATCCTCCTCACGGTCTGTGGGGCACCGACCTACAGCCTCATGAAGAATCTTCTGGATCCGGTGAAACCCACAGATAAGTCGTATGACGAGCTGCGTACACTTGTTCGGGAGCATCTTAACCCGAGGGAGAGCGTGCTAATGGTGAGGTATCGGTTCTATACATTCCAGAGATCTGAAGGTCAGGAAGTGGCGAGCTACGACGCAT
Organism: Pristiophorus japonicus; assembly: GCF_044704955.1. Taxonomy (NCBI): domain Eukaryota; kingdom Metazoa; phylum Chordata; class Chondrichthyes; family Pristiophoridae; genus Pristiophorus; species Pristiophorus japonicus. Next base: position 78,929,073 of record NC_091989.1, on the reverse strand, counting down.
AGCTAAGGCGGCTTGCAGGACAATGTGAGTTTGATGGCTACCTGGAGCAAATGCGCAGAGATTTTTTGTACTGGGCATTGGCCACAAGACCATCCTACGAAAACTTTTGACTGTAGAGACACCGACACTCAGCAAGGCCATTGCGATAGCACAGGCGTTTATGTCCACCAGTGATAACATCAAACAAATCTCTCAGCACACAAGTGCTAGCAATGTTCAAAAATTAACTGGAACTGTGTTTGCGAGCAGAAATGTACAGGGCAGAACCCACAAGTCCGCAACTGCCAGCAGGCCTCAGGTGACCCAGATGACTCAGAGTCCGCAACAAAGGATGAATGCAAGGCAATTCAAACCTTGTTGGCGTTGTGGAGGCTTCCATTCAGCCTATTCATGCGGCTTCAAAGGGTATGTTTGCAAGAGCTGTGGAACAAAAGGCTGCAAGCTCTGCAAAACCTGCTAACCACCACGTGGCAGAGGAAGATCGGTCCATGGTGGATCAAAGCAATTTCGAGCCTCAGAGAGAGGAGGCAGATGCTGAAGTACATGGGGTGCACACATTTTCGACGAAATGTCCACCGAAAATGCTAAACGTAAAATTGAATGGCTTACCCGTAGCCATGGAACTGGACACTGGCGCTAGCCAATCCATCATGAGTAAAAAGATGTTTGAGTGACAGTTGTGCAACAAGGCACTTAGACCAGCCCTGAGCCCCATCCACACGAAACTGAGAACGTACACCAAAGAGCTTATCACTGTCCTGGGCAATGCCATGGTCAAGGTCACCTACGAGGACATGGTGCACGAACTGCCACTCTGGATTGGCTCAGGCGATGGCCCCACATTGCTTGGAAGGAGCTGGCTGGGCAAAATTCGCTGGAACTGGGATGACATCCGAGGGCTATCACATGTCGATGACGTCTCATGTACCCAGGTTCTCAACAAATTTCCTTCTCTTTTTGAGCCAGGCATTGGAAACTTTTCCAGGGTGAAGGTTGCGGATCTACTTGGTCCCAGAGGCACGATCCATTCACCACAAGGCACTTGCGGTACCTCACATGATGAGGGAGAGAGTGGAAATCGAGCCGGACAGGCTGCAACACGAGGGCATCATCTCCCCAGTGGAATTCAGCGAGTGGGCCAGCCCGATTGTTCCAGTACTCGGTCAGGATTTGCGGCGATTATAAAGTAATTATTAATCGTTTCTCGCTACAGGACCAATACCTGCTACCTAAGGCAGACCACCTAGTAAAAGATCCTTTCGGAATGAGTGATCACAGTATGGTTGAATTTGTAATACAGATTGAGGGTGAAGAAGTAGTGTCTCAAACGAGCATACTATGCTTAAACAAAGGGAACTACAGTGGGATGAGGGCAGAGTTGGCTAAAGTAGACTGGAAACACAGACTAAACGGTGGCACAATTGAGGAACAGTGGAGGACTTTTAAGGAGCTCTTTCATAGTGCTCAACAAAAATATATTCCAGTGAAAAAGAAGGGCGGTAAGAGAAGGGATAACCAGCCGTGGATAAACAAGGAAATAAAGGAGAGTATCAAATTAACCAATGCGTTATAAGGTGGCCAAGGTTACTGGGAAACTAGAAGATTGGGAACATTTTAAACGACAGCAAAGAATGACTAAGAAAGCAATAAAGAAAGGAAAGATAGATTACGAAAGTAAACTTGCACAAAACATAAAAACAGATAGTAAAAGCTTTTACAGATATATAAAATGGAAAAGAGTGACTAAAATAAATGTTGGTCCCTTAGAAGATGAGAAGGGGGATTTAATAATGGGAAATGTGGAAATGGCTGAGACGTTAAACAATTATTTTGCTTCGGTCTTCACAGTGGAAGACACAAAAACCATGCCAAAAATTGCTGGTCACAGGAATGTGGGAAGGGAGGACCTTGAGACAATCACTATCACTCGGGGGGGGGTAGTGCTGGACAGGCTAATGGGATTCAAGGTAGACAAGTCCCCTGGTCCTGATGAAATGCATTCCAGGGTATTAAAAGAGATGGCCGAAGTTATAGCAGATGCATTCGTTATAACCTACCAAAATTCTCTGGACTCTGGGGAGGTACCAGTGGATTGGAAAGCAGCTAATGTAATGCCTCTGCTTAAAAATGGGGTCAGACAAAAGGCAGGTAACTATAGGCCGGTTAGTTTAACATCTGTAGTTGGGAAAATGCTTGAAGCTATCATTAAGGAAGAAATAGCGGGACATCTAGATAGGAATAGTGCAATCAAGCAGACGCAACATGGATTCATGAAGGGGAAATCATGTTTAACTAATTTACTGGAATTCTTTGAGGATATAACGAGCATGGTGGATAGAGGTGTACCGATGGATGTGGTGTATTTAGATTTCCAAAAGGCATTCGATAAGGTGCCACACAAAAGGTTACTGCAGAAGGTAAAGGTACGTGGAGTCAGAGGAAATGTATTAGCATGGATAGAGAATTGGCTGGCAAACAGAAAACAGAGAGTCGGGATAAATGGGTCCTTTTCGGGTTGGAAATCGGTGGTTAGCGGTGTGCCACAGGGATCGGTGCTGGGACCACAACTGTTTACAATATACATAGATGACCTGGAAGAGGGGACAGAGTGTAGTGTAACAAAATTTGCAGATGACACAAAGATTCGTGTGAAAGCGCGTTGTGCAGAGGACACAGAGAGACTGCAATAAGATTTAGATAGGTTAAGCGAATGGGCTAAGGTTTGGCAGATGGAATACAATGTCGGAAAGTGTGAGGTCATCCACCTTGGAAAAAAGAACAGTAAAAGAGAATATTATTTGAATGGGGAGAAATTACAACATGCTGTGGTGCAGAGGGACCTGGGGGTCCTTGGGCATGAAACTCTTTTTGGGAGTGAACAAAAAAAACATTAAACCGTGCCCCACCGATCTGGGGGAAACACCAAACAGGCCCTTTTATTTTTTGTGGTATTTTTTGGGGTTTTTTTTTGGCACAAAAACATTTTTTCTCCAAGTGCCCCCTATAAAAGGGGAGGGGGACACTAAAAGCATCGGCAATTAAAACAAATTAACTTAAAAACATAAAATCAAATTAAAATTTGGTTGCCGGGCGTGACGATGCACTCCAGTCCCTCCGGTGCCCACCTCTCGCGGAAGGCCGCGAGCGTACCGGTGGACACCGCGTGCTCCATCTCCAAGGACACCCTGGCGCAGATGTACGCGCGGAAGAGAGGCAGGCAGTCAGGTTGAACGACCCCCTCGACCGCCCGCTGCCTGGACCGGCTGATGGCACCCTTGGCCGTGCCCAGGAGCAGTCCTATGAGGAGGCCCTCGGACCTACCCGCTCCCCTCCGCACAGGGTATCCAAAGATCAGGAGTGTGGGACTGAAGTGCAGCCAGAATTTCAGGAGCAGCCCCTTTAAATAATAAAACGGGCTGCAACCTCGTGCATTCCATAAAAACATGGAACACGGACTCTTCCAGAACGCAGAAATTGCAGGCGGCCTGGAAGCCCATGAACCGGCTTAAAAATTTATTGCACGGGACTGCTCCGTGCACCACCCTCCAGGCCAAGTCCCCGATAAATACTGGGAGGACTCCCGCATAGAGTGCCCTCCATCGGGGACCCCCGCCTCCTCCGGACGGCAAGATAGTACGCCATGGCATGTCCGGACAGCAGGCAAGGATGGCAAAGTTGAGAGTGCACAGGAGCAGCCCGTACAGGAAACCCCTCCGCGCGGAACTGAAAGGCACGGAGGGGATTTCCCCGAGGCGGCTCAAGTTGTGAGGCGCCGGCCCCCGAGGGAGGTTCCGGGGTTTGGCGCCGATGAGGAATTCTGTCCGGACGGGGGTCAGTTCGGACGGGATCTCCCCACGTGCTTGAGCCTCCTCGATGCACCTAACGGAGTCGGGGCGCAGAGCTCTTTTTAGCGACGCGATGGCATCGGCCGCGTGGCGGACGTTGGCAGAATTTAGACGCCGCGCCAGCATGTCTGGCGCCATCCAGCCCGCTCCTCCGCCATCGAGCAGGTCCCTGACCCTGGTCACCTCACCAGCCACAGCCCTCTCGTCCGACCACCACCTAAAACCTTGGTCGTGGAGGTACGGATTCCCGAGCAGCGGCTCCTGCAGGACGGCCGCCACTCCAGCCGGTGGAGAGCTGCGCTTGGTGGAGACTTTGTTCCAGACCCTGATGAGTTCGTTGTAAAAGACAGGCAGCTCCCGGAGGGCGGTCCTGACGCCCCCCACACTCACAAACAGGAGCTGCGTGTCGTAGTTGAGGCCGTGCTGCTGGCGGAAGAAATACGTCGCCAGAGCACGCCACCTAGGAGGGGGCTCGACGTAAAGGTATCTCTGCAGGGTCTGAAAACGGAAAGTCGCGAGCTGGGTGCTGACGCACACCAACGACTGACCGCCCTCCCCAAGCGGGAGCCTCAAGACCGCCGCAGAGACCCAGTGCTTCCTGTTGTTCCAGAAGAAGTCCACCAGCTTCTTCTGTATCTTGGCGACAAACGCAGGGGGAGGGGTCAAAGTGACCAGCCGGTACCACAACATGGCGGCCACCAGCTGGTTTATGACTAGCGCTCGACCCCTGTAGGACAGCACTCGGAGCAGTCCTGTCCAGCGCCCTAGGCGAGCGGCGACTTTGGCCTCCAGCTCCTGCCAGTTCGTCGGCCAGGCTCCCTCGTCGGGGCTAAGGTAGACTCCCAGATAGAGGAGATGGGTCGTGCTCCAGGCAAAAGGCCGGAGCTCCTCCGGCAGGGAGTCCACCCGCCACTGACCCACCAGGAGTCCGGAACATTTCTCCCAGTTGATTCTGGCGGAGGATGCGGCCGAGTAAATCTCCTGGCACTCACGCATCCTCTGCAAGTCAGCGGGATCCTCTACCGCGAGGAGCACGTCATCGGCGTAAGCCGAGAGGACGACCTCCACGCCCGGCCCTTGCAGAGCCAGTCCCGTCAACCTCGTCCGCAGGAGGCGCAGGAAAGGCTCCACGCAGACAGCATATAACTGGCCGGACATGGGGCATCCCTGGCGCACCCCTCTCCCAAAGCGAAGGGGCGCCGTCAAGGACCCGTTAACCTTAATCAGACACTCCGCGGCGGCGTACAAAAGTCGGATCCGGGCGACGAAATGCGTCCCGACCCCGAAAGCGCGCAGAGTTCCGAGCAGATAGTCGTGATCCACCCTGTCGAATGCCTTCTCTTGGTCGAGGGATAGGAAGGCGACCGACAGACCAGCCTCCTGGGAGTAATGGATGAGGTCCCGGACCAGATGGATGTTATCATGGATTGTCCGGCCCGGGACCGTGTAGGACTGGTCGGGGTGGATCATGTGGTCCAGCACGGCGCCAAGGCGAGCAGACATCGCCCTGGCGAAGATTTTGTAGTCCGTGCTGAGGAGGGAGACCGGGCGCCAGTTCTTAAGGAGGCGGAGATCGCCCTTCTTAGGCAGCAGGACGATGACTGCCCTGCGCCAAGAGAGGGGCATCTCCCCGGTCGCCAGACTTTCCCCCAGGACCCGTGCGTAGTCGCCCCCCAGGACCTCCCAGAACGCCCTGTGGAACCCCACGGTCAGCCCGTCCAGCCCCGGGGATTTTCCCCTCGAGAGCCGGTCAAGGGCGCCGGTCAGCTCCGCCAGGCTTAGCGGAGCTTCCAGATTTTCAGCTCCCTCCGGGCTGACCTTCGGCAGGTCCTCCCACAAAACTCGACGCGCTTCCTCGCTGGACGGCTCCGGAGAGAACAGGGCCCCGTAATATTCACGGGCCCTGTTGTTGACGCCCTCCGGATCCGAGACGAGAGAGCCGTCATCGGCCAGCAGCGTCAAGAGCTGCTTACGGACACCCTGTCTTTTTTCCAGCGAGTAGAAGAAGGGGGAGCCGCGGTCCAGATCCCGCAGGAACCGGATCCGCGACCTCACGAACGCGCCTCGGGACCCGACGAGCTGCAGGTCCTTCAGCGCGGCCTTCTTCGCTTCGTACACCGTCCACAGGGCCGGGTCCCCGACGACTTGACCGAGACGGGACTCCAGGTCGAGCACCTCTTTTTCTAGGCGCCCGACCCTGGCCGCCCGCCTCTTGGTCGACCCCCTCGCGTACTCTTGACAGAAGACGCGGACGTGAGCCTTGCCCACGTCCCACCATAGCCTCAAGGAGGGGAAGCCCCTCTGCTTCCTTCTCCAGTCGGACCAGAATCGACGGAACGAGTCCTGGAACCGCACGTCCTCCAGCAGCCGGTTGTTAAAATGCCAGTACGCGGACCCCGTCCCCGCGCGGAGCGAAGCGAGCTCCGCCCACACCAGGTGGTGGTCCGAACACGGCACCGGCCGCATGGAGGCCGCCGGGACGCAGGAAACGTACGCCCGAGACACGTAAAGGCGGTCGACTCTGGACCATCCTACTCCAGGCCTCACCCAAGTAAAGGCGCTGGAGTCGGGATGGAGATTTCGCCAGACGTCCACCAAGTCGAAAGACCCGACCAGGTCCCTCAACTTCTCCATCGCCGTCATGCTCTGCGGGGCACCGGAGCGGTCCCTCGCCTCGAGGGTGCAGTTAAAATCCCCCCCGAGGACAATGCAGTCGCCGACGTCACCGGAGCCAAGAAGAGCGGACACCTCTTCAAAGAAGCGCGTTTGCTGCGGGCCGGGCTGAGGGGCGTACACATTCACGAGATGGAGCGGCACGTCCCCCAGGCGAACCGTTACGTGCAGCAAGCGGCCTGGCATGGGCTCCTCGACCCCCAAGATCTCCGGCTGAAAATGCGGGGCCAGCAAGATGGCCACCCCACTAGAAGTGGCGGTGAGGTGGCTCATGCAGACCTCTACTTGCCATTCCAGGAGCCACGTGGCTTCGTCTCCCAGAACGGTGTGGGTTTCTTGCAGGAATCACGCCGCATATTTCCCTTCCCGCAGGAGCGAAAAATTGTTAAATCTACGGCGTGCCTCTCTGCCGCCGTTGATGTTGAGGCTGGCTATGGCTATTTTCATGACAAGAGCATAGTGCAACCTCTACCTAACCTATTGTGGGGGAGGGAGCGGAGTCTTTTGTTGAACTCCGCTCCTTCAGCAGCCCAGCAAGGAACTTTTTGAGCCGGCACAGCTCAAGGCCTTGCGCCTTTGATAAGGGCCCGCCCGTGGCCATGGTTTTAGCGGCGACGCGGACGGAAGCGATGAGCAGCCCCGGCTCGGACCATCTTTCCCGGGCCAGATGGGTTCGGTTGCGGCGACCCTGGCTCTGGACCAAAAAGTCCCGGAGATCCTCTACAAGAATGAGGAGGGTCTCAGCGGCGGGCACGAGGAGATCCACCGCCTCACTGGCGATGGACTCGAGATCTTCACCCGCGTCCTCCACCGAGTCCCCGTCCCCCTCCGGGAGGTCGCCGCTAGCAGCCGGCCCGTCGACCGCACGAGGTACGGCAAACGGCCCGACCTCTCCATCCGGCTCTGGCTCTGCCCCGATCCCACCCCCAGGATCGTCGGCAGAGGAGTCCCCACTGGGCTCTTTTAAAATTGGTGCTGGGTCGGGAAGCGACAGCGGAATGGGTTCCTCCTCGGCCCCAGGAACCGGGGAACACGGAGAGACCTGGTCAAAGTAATGTTCCAGGTCCACCAAGTACCCCAGCTCCAAAGTAGGGGCGAGGGTTGTTGTTCTTCCCCCTCCCCGCCGCCAACCCCCGGCCCAGCGTGTGGATGTATGTTAAAATTGTCTGCAGTTTCATTTTCTGCCGAGTCGAGCAAGTCCCGGGGGAAGTCGGTTATTGGCTGGGCGGGCTCAGGTGCGGCCTTTTCGGCCCCGCCCGCCTCAGTCCCTGGGACGCTCGACCCGGCGGCTACGCATTCCTCCGCTGGCCGCACGCCCCCCACAACAGGCAGATCTTCCACGCCATCCCCGGGAGGCAGCGGCTGGGCAGCCTCGACTGCCTCACCCTCCCCAGGGACAGATTCCTCTCGCCTACAGCGCAGTTTGGGGGCGCCGGTGGGGGACGCGGGACACGCGGCGGGCACCGACTCCTCCACGGAGGGATGTTGTTCCCCCTCCGCCTCATTGGAGCGGCGCCTCCTTTTGTTCCTGGGGGTGCGCAGAGGCAGGGAGATCCCCGTGTCTGCCGAGGCCTCCCGCTCCACTCCCCCCTTTTTCTTGTCTTGCCCGCGCCCGAAACCCTCTGCGGTATTAGTCAAGGGCTCGGGCACGGGCTCAGGGCACCCCTCGCCAGTGACAGGGTTGGGCCGAGCGCGGTAAACAAGTTGTTTGGCGCACTGAGGTGACCCGCCTCTAGATGTTTAGCCGCCTTCCGCGCCTTCTTTCCGGTCGGACGCTCTCCCTCCCCCCCGCCGGAGGCCGTGAAAACAAAGGCCCCCGACGATGCCCGCGCACCTACGGCTCCCGGCACGCGGACGCAACCAGGGGGAGGGGTGGCGGCGGCGCCAGCCTTGGCCGCCCTCGGTGGTTTGGCGGCCTTGTAGGCGGGGCAGTTCTTACGAACGTGCCCCACCTCCCTACAGGCATGGCACCGCACGCCGTCCGACGTCCAGAAGACGCGGTAGGCAGTCCCGTCGTGCACCACATTAAAATAGCCCTCCGTCGTCTCCTCCCGCACCAGCCGGACAAAGAGCTGGCGGCGGAAGGAGGACACATGGCGCAGGCTGTTCCCCCTGAGGCCAAGCGATATGGGGTTGATTCCCGACCTTACCTCCCCCAGTTGGTGTAGGTGAGAGAGGAGGAGCTCAGTGGGAACAAAGGGCGGGACGTTTGAAATGATAACCTTCTGCGCGGTGGCCTCGAGAGGGTCCACCGGCAGGAACGTCCCGCCCACCGTGAGCCTCTTTTCGAGGGCCAGAGACACCACCTGCTCCGACCCCAGGAAGAACACAGCCTTCCCAGACATCTTGGAGGCTGCGACAATGGCCGAGGGGCCGACTATCCCAGCCATCGCCCGCACGCACTCCTCAATGCTCATTGTGGGGTGAGTGTAGCTCTTGACCCCGTGTTTTTTCGTAATCAATCTGAAAGGTGGCAGGGCAGCAGGAGGCGCAGGACGTGCCGTGGATGTCGACGCCGCCTGCGCATATGTCTTTGCTGACCCTGCCACCGGCGTGGATGGAGTCGCCATCACGGGGTCCCTTTAAGGGCCACACCCACCCCAAAGTCACAGGCCTCAATGGTCTTAAGTGGCCTCGTTTAAATATTTAACAGAGGAAGCTCTGAAAGATTCACTCCTCTCCCCTAGTTGGCAATTGGGGAGGGGCCTTGCTCCCTCTGCTCAGTTGTCTTAATTGTTTTTTTTTTGTTTCTTTTTTTCAATCAATTGGGAGGAAGGGCTCTCAGAGAGAGAGAGGAGAGACAGAGAAAGAGAGAAAGAGTGAGGGGGGGTGGGAAAGAGGGAAACTGCGAGGGCAGGTCTCCCCTCACAGCAATGGGTGGGTGCACTCCCCAGATGGCAAACAAAACAGTCTTTGGGGTGGTCTTCGGGTGGGGGGAGAAGATGTCTTCGCCTGGGGCAGCTGGAGCCACACAGGTGCACACTCCCAACGATGTTAATTAGGGTAATTGAGTTTCTTCAGCCGAGGAGCTCCAGCTATCCCAGGCTAGGCAGTGGGGGAGGGGTGCTTCAGTGGTGTGTGGGGCCTAGCTCTAGGCAAGACCCCCACACACACTTCCACACACACACACCCCCCACGATGTTCCGGCCCTCGATTGGTCTTCTTTCCTCCCCCCACCAACACAATAAAGTCTTTTTGGGGAATGCACCAAAACACACCCACCTCTGGTTTAAGAAGTCTTTCCCTCCTTCCACACTGGTAAGTTGTTCTTTTTTTTCCCCCTCTCTCCAACTCTTTGTAGGAATAATCAAGTTGTTGCAGTCCTCTGTTCTCCTCCTCGCACTCGAGATGGATTGTAATGAAGCCCCTTCCTTCCTCCTCTTCCTGGGCTGGTCTCAGGGCTCTCAAAGGCCTTCCAGACAGGAGCTAAAGCAGCAGCTCCTTCCCTCACTGCTCCAGGCTCCAAGTGATTAGGCCACGCCTCCAAAGCTCTACCATTGGCCCTTGGGCATGAAACTCTTTTTGGGAGTAAACAAAAAACATTAAACCGTGCCCCCCCAATCTGGGGGAAACACCAAACATTTACAGGCCCAATTATTTTTTTGTGGTATTTCTTTGGGCTCTTTTTTGGGCACAAAAAACATATTTTTTCTCCAAGTGGCCCCTATAAAAGGGGAGGGGGACACTAAAAGCGGCGGCAATTAAAACAAATTAACTTAAAAACATAAAATCAAATTAAAATTTGGTTGCCGGGCGTGATGATGCACTCCAGTCCCTCCGGTGCCCACCTCTCGCGGAAGGCCGCGAGCGTACCGGTGGACACCGCGTGCTCCATCTCCAGGGACAAACTGGACCGGATGTATGCGCGGAAGAGAGGCAGGCAGTCTGGCTGAACGACCCCCTCGACCGCCCGCTGCCTGGACCGGCTGATGGCCCCCTTGGCCGTGCCCAGGAGCAGTCCTACGAGGAGGCCCTCGGACCTACCCGCTCCCCTCCGCACAGGGTGCCCGAAGATCAGGAGTGTGGGACTGAAGTGCAGCCAGAATTTCAGGAGCAGCCCCTTTAAAGAACAGAACAGGGGCTGCAACCTCGTGCACTCAATAAAAACATGGAACACGGACTCTTCCAGACCGCAGAAATTGCAGGCGGCCTGGGAGCCCGTGAACCGGCTTAAAAATTTATTGCACGGCACTGCTCCGTGCACCACCCTCCAGGCCAAGTCCCCGACAAATAGTGGGAGGACCCCTGCGTAGAGTGCCCTCCATCGGGGACCGCTGCCTCCTCCAGACAGCAAGATGGTACGCCATGGCGTGTCCGGACGGCAGGCGAGGATAGCAAAGTTGAGAGTGTGCAGGAGCAGCCCGTACAGGAAACCCCTCCGCGCGGAACTGAAAGGCACGGAGGGGATTTCCCCGAGCCGGCTCAAGTTGTGAGACGCCGGCCCCCGAGGGAGGTTCCGGGGTTTGGCGCCGATGAGGAATTCCGTCCGGACGGGGGTCAGTTCGGACGGGATCTCCCCACGTGCTTGAGCCTCCTCGATGCACCTAACGGAGTCGGGGCCCAGAGCTCTTTTTAGCGACTCGATGGCGCGGCCGCGTGGCGGACATTGGCAGAATTTAGGCGCCGTGCCACCATATCTGGCGCCATCCAGCCCGCTCCTCCGCCATCGAGCAGGTCCCTGACCCTGGTCACCTCACCAGCCACAGCCCTCTTGTCCGACCGCCACCTAAAACCTTGGTCGTGGAGGTACGGATTCCCGAGCAGCGGCTCCTGCAGGACGGCCGCCACTCCAGCCAGTGGAGAGCTGCGCTTGGTGGAGGCTTTGTTCCAGACCCTGAGGAGTTCCTTGTAAAAGACAGGCAGCTCCCAGAAGGCGGTCCTGACGCCCCCCACACTTACAAACAGGAGCTGCGTGTTGTAGTTGAGGACGTGCTGCTGGCGGAAGAAATGCATCGCCAGAGCACGCCACCTAGGAGGGGGCTCGACGTAAAGGTATCACTGCAGGGTCTGAAGACGGAAAGTCGCGAGCTGGGCGCTGACGCACACCAACGACTGACCGCCCTCCCCAAGCGGGAGACTCAAGACCGCGGCAGAGACCCAGTGCTTCCTGTTGTTCCAGAAGAAGTCCACCAGCTTCTTCTGTATCTTGGCGACAAACGCAGGGGGAGGGGTCAAAGTGACCAGCCGGTACCACAACATGGCAGCCACCAGCTGGTTTATGACTCGCGCTCGACCCCTGTAGGACAGCACTCGGAGCAGTCCTGTCCAGCGCCCTAGGCGAGCGGCGACCTTGGCCTCCAGCTCCTGCCAGTTCGTCGGCCAGACTTTCTCGTCGGGGCTAAGGTAGACTCCCAGATAGAGGAGATGGGCCGTGCTCCAGGCAAAAGGCCTGAGCTCCTCCGGCAGGGAGTCCACCCGCCACTGACCCACCAGGAGTCCGGAACATTTCTCCCAGTTGATTCTGGCGGAGGATGCGGCCGAGTAAATCTCCTGGCACTCACGCATCCTCCGCAGGTCAGCGGGATCCTCTACCGCGAGGAGCACGTCATCGGCGTAAGCCGAGAGGACGACCTCCACGCCCGGCCCTTGCAGAGCCAGTCCCGTCAACCTCGTCCACAGGAGGCGCAGGAAAGGCTCCACGCAGACGGCGTATAACTGGCCGGACATGGGGCATCCCTGGCGCACCCCTCTCCCAAAGCGAAGGGGCGCCGTCAAGGACCCGTTAACCTTAATCAGACACTCCGCGGCGGCGTACAAAAGTCGGATCCGGGCGACGAAATGCGTCCCGAACCCGAAAGCGCGCAGAGTTCCGAGCAGATTGTCGTGATCCACCCTGTCGAACGCCTTCTCTTGGTCGAGGGATAGGAAGGCGACCGACAGACCAGCCTCCTGGGAATAATGGATGAGGTCCCGGACCAGATGGATGTTATCGTGGATTGTCCGGCCCGGGACCGTGTAGGACTGGTCGGGGTGGATCATGTGGTCCAGCATGGCACCAAGGCGAGCAGACATCGCCCTGGCGAAGATTTTGTAGTCCGTGCTGAGGAGGGAGACCGGGCGCCAGTTCTTAAGGAGGCGGAGATCGCCCTTCTTAGGCAGCAGGACGATGACTGCCCTGCGCCAAGAGAGGGGCATCTCCCCGGTCGCCAGACTTTCCCCCAGGACCCGCGCGTAGTCGCCCCCCAGGACGTCCCAGAACGCCCTGTGGAACTCCACGGTCAGCCCGTCCAGCCCCGGGGATTTTCCCCTCGAGAGTCGGTCGAGGGCGCCGGTCAGCTCCGCCAGGCTTAGCGGAGCTTCCAGATTTTCGGCGCCCTCCGGGCTGACCTTCGGCAGGTCCTCCCACAAAACTCGACGCGCTTCCTCGCTGGACGGCTCCGGAGAGAACAGGGCCCCGTAATATTCACGGGTTCTGTTGTTGACGTCCTCCGGATCCGAGACGAGAGAGCCGTCGTCGGCCAGCAGCGTCAAGAGCTGCTTACGGACACCCTGTCTTTTTTCCAGCGAGTAGAAGAAGGGGGAGCCGCGGTCCAGATCCCGCAGGAACCGGATCCACGACCTCACGAACGCGCCACGGGACCCAACGAGCTGCAGGTCCTTCAGCGCGGCCTTCTTCGCTTCGTACACCATCCACAGGGCCGGGTCCCCGACGACTTGACCAAGACTGGACTCTAGGTCGAGCATCTCTTTTTCTAGGCGCCCGACCCTGGCCGCCCACCTCTTGGTCGACCCCCTCGCGTACTCTTGACAGAAGACGCGGACGTGAGCCTTGCCCACGTCCCACCATAGCCTCAAGGAGGGGAAGCCCCCCTGCTTCCTTCTCCAGTCGGCCCAGAAACGACGGAACGAGTCCTGGAACCGCACGTCCTCCAGCAGCCGGTTGTTAAAATGCCAGTACGCGGACCCCGTCCTCGCGCGGAGCGAAGCGAGCTCCGCCCACACCAGGTGGTGGTCCGAACACGGCACCGGCCGCATGGGACGCAGGAAACGTACGCCCGAGACACGTAAAGGCGGTCGACTCTGGACCATCCTACTCCAGGCCTCAACCAAGTAAAGGCGCTGGAGTCGGGATGGAGATTTTGCCAGACGTCCACCAAGTCGAAGGACCCGACCAGGTCCCTCAACTTCTCCATCGCCGTCATGCTCTGCGGGGCACCTCGCCTCGAGGGTGCAGTTAAAATCCCCCCCGAGGACAATGCAGTCGCCGACATCGACGGAGCCAAGAAGAGCGGACACCTCTTCGAAGAAGCGCGTTTGCTGTGGGCCGGGCTGAGGGGCGTACACGTTCACGAGATGGAGCGGCACGTCCCCCAGGTGAACCGTTACGTGCAGCAAGCGGCCTGGCACGGGCTCCTCGACCCCCAAGATCTCCGGCTGAAAATGCGGGGCCAGCAAGATGGCCACCCCACTAGAAGTGGCGGTGAGGTGGCTCATGCGGACCTCTCCTTGCCATTCCAGGAGCCACGTGGCTTCGTCTCCCGGAACGGTGTGGGTTTCTTGCAGGAAGCACACCGCATGTTTCCCCTCCCGCAGGAGCGAAAAATTGTTAAATCTACGGCGTGCCTCTCTGCCGCCGTTGATGTTGAGGCTGGCTGTGGTTATCTTCATGACAAGAGCATAGTGCAACCTCTACCTTAACCTATTGTGGGGGGGGAAGTGGAGTCGTTTGTTGACCTCCACTCCTTCAGCAGCCCAGCGAGGAACTTTTTGAGCCGGCGCAACTCAAGGCCTTGCGCCTTTGAAAAGGGCCCGCCCGCGGCCAAGGTTTTAGCGGCGGCGCGGACGGACGTGATGACCATCACTGGCTCAGACCATCTTTCCAGGGCCAGACGGGCTCGGTCGCGGCGACCCTGGCTCTGGACCAAAAAGTCCCGGAGTTCCTTTGCGGGAATGAGGAGGGCCTCAGCGGCGGACGCGAGCAGATCCATCACCTCACTGGCGGTGGACTCTAGATCTTCTCCCGCGTCCACCACCGAGTCCCCATCCTCCCCCGGGAGGTCACCGCCAGCAGCCGGCCCATCGACCGCACGAGGTACGGCAAACGGCCCGGCCGCTCCATCCGGCCCTGGCTCTACCCCGATCCCATCCCCAGGATCGTCGGCAGACGAGTCCCCACTGGGCTCTTTTAAAATTGGTGCTGGGTCGGGAAGCGACAGCGGAAGGGGTTCCTCCTCTGCCCCAGGAGCCGCGGAACACGGAGAGACCTGGTTTAGGAAATTCTCCAGGTCCACCAAGTCTCTCAGCTCCAAAGTAGGGGGCGAGGGTTGTTGTTCTTCCCCCTCCCCGCCGCCACCCTCCGGCCCAGCGTGTAGATGTATGTTAAAATTGTCTGCAGTATCATTTTCTGCCGAGTCGAGCAAGCCCCGGGGGAAGTCGGTTATTGGCTGGGCGGGCTCAGGTGCGGCCTTTTCGGCCCCGCCCGCCTCAGTCCCCGGGACGCTCGACCCGGCGGCTACGCATTCCTCCGCTGGCCCCATGCCCCCCACAACAGGCAGATCTTCCACGCCATCTCCGGGAGGCAGCGGCTGGGCAGCCTCGACTGCCTTACCCTCCCCAGGGACAGATTCCTCGTGCCTACAGCGCAGTTTGGGGCGCCGGTGGGGGACGCGGGACACGCGGCGGGCACCAACTCCTCCGTGGAGGGATGTTGTTCCCCCTCCGCCTCATTGGAGCGGCGCCTCCTTTTGTTCCTGGGGGTGCGCGGAGGCAGGGAGATCCCCGTGTCTGTCGAGGCCTCCCGCTCCACTCCCCCCTTTTTCTTGTCTTGCCCGCGCCCGAACCCCTCTGCGGTATTAGTCAAGGGCTTGGGCACGGGCTCAGGGCACCCCGCGCTCGCCGGTGACAGGGTTGGGCCGAGCGCGGTAAACAAGTTGTTTGGCGCACCGAGGGGACCCGCCTCTAGATGTTTCGCCTTCTTCCGCGCCTTCTTTCCGGTCGGACGCTCTCCCTCCCCCCCGCCGGAGGCCGTGAAAACAAAGGCCTCCGACGTTGCCTGCGCACCTACGGCTCCCGGCATGCGGACGCAACCAGGGGGAGGGGTGGCGGCGGCGCCAGCCTTGGCCGCCCTCGGTGGTTTGGCGGTCTTGGAGGCGGGGCAGTTCTTACGAACGTGCCCCACCTCCCTACAGGCATGGCACCGCACGCTGTCCGACGTCCAGAAGACGCGGTAGACAGTCCCCACATTAAAATAGCCCTCCGTCGTCTCCTCCCGCACCAGCCGGACAAAGAGCTGGCGGCGGAAGGAGAACACATGGCGCAGGCTGTTCTCCCTGAGGCCGAGCGGTATGGGGTTGATCCCCGACCTTACCTCCCCCAGTTGGTGTAGGTGAGGGAGGAGGAGCTCAGCGGGAACAAAGGGCGGGACGTTTGAAATGATGACCCTCTGCGCGGTGGCCTCGAGAGTGTCCACCGGCAGGAACGTCCTGCCCACCGTGAGCCCCTTTTCGAGGGCCAGGGACACCGCCCGCTCCGACCCCAGGAAGAACACGGCCTTCCCAGACATCTTGGAGGCTGCGACAATGGCCGAGGGGCCGACTATCCCAGCCATCGCCCGCACGCACTCCTCAATGCTCATTGTGGGGTGAGTGTAGCTCTTGACCCCGTGTTTTTTCGTAATCAATCTGAAAGGTGGCAGGGCAGCAGGAGGCGCAGGACGTGCCGTGGATGTCGACGCCGCCTGCGCATATGTCTTTGCTGACCCTGCCACCGGCGTGGATGGAGTCGCCATCACGGGGTCCCTTTAAGGGCCACACCCACCCCAAAGTCACAGGCCTCAATGGTCTTAAGTGGCCTCGTTTAAATATTTAACAGAGGAAGCTCTGAAAGATTCACTCCTCTCCCCTAGTTGGCAATTGGGGAGGGGCCTTGCTCCCTCTGCTCAGTTGTCTTAATTGTTTTTTTTTTGTTTCTTTTTTTCAATCAATTGGGAGGAAGGGCTCTCAGAGAGAGAGAGGAGAGACAGAGAAAGAGAGAAAGAGTGAGGGGGGGTGGGAAAGAGGGAAACTGCGAGGGCAGGTCTCCCCTCACAGCAATGGGTGGGTGCACTCCCCAGATGGCAAACAAAACAGTCTTTGGGGTGGTCTTCGGGTGGGGGGAGAAGATGTCTTCGCCTGGGGCAGCTGGAGCCACACAGGTGCACACTCCCAACGATGTTAATTAGGGTAATTGAGTTTCTTCAGCCGAGGAGCTCCAGCTATCCCAGGCTAGGCAGTGGGGGAGGGGTGCTTCAGTGGTGTGTGGGGCCTAGCTCTAGGCAAGACCCCCACACACACTTCCACACACACACACCCCCCACGATGTTCCGGCCCTCGATTGGTCTTCTTTCCTCCCCCCACCAACACAATAAAGTCTTTTTGGGGAATGCACCAAAACACACCCACCTCTGGTTTAAGAAGTCTTTCCCTCCTTCCACACTGGTAAGTTGTTCTTTTTTTTCCCCCTCTCTCCAACTCTTTGTAGGAATAATCAAGTTGTTGCAGTCCTCTGTTCTCCTCCTCGCACTCGAGATGGATTGTAATGAAGCCCCTTCCTTCCTCCTCTTCCTGGGCTGGTCTCAGGGCTCTCAAAGGCCTTCCAGACAGGAGCTAAAGCAGCAGCTCCTTCCCTCACTGCTCCAGGCTCCAAGTGATTAGGCCACGCCTCCAAAGCTCTACCATTGGCCCTTGGGCATGAAACTCTTTTTGGGAGTAAACAAAAAACATTAAACCGTGCCCCCCCAATCTGGGGGAAACACCAAACATTTACAGGCCCAATTATTTTTTTGTGGTATTTCTTTGGGCTCTTTTTTGGGCACAAAAAACATATTTTTTCTCCAAGTGGCCCCTATAAAAGGGGAGGGGGACACTAAAAGCGGCGGCAATTAAAACAAATTAACTTAAAAACATAAAATCAAATTAAAATTTGGTTGCCGGGCGTGATGATGCACTCCAGTCCCTCCGGTGCCCACCTCTCGCGGAAGGCCGCGAGCGTACCGGTGGACACCGCGTGCTCCATCTCCAGGGACAAACTGGACCGGATGTATGCGCGGAAGAGAGGCAGGCAGTCTGGCTGAACGACCCCCTCGACCGCCCGCTGCCTGGACCGGCTGATGGCCCCCTTGGCCGTGCCCAGGAGCAGTCCTACGAGGAGGCCCTCGGACCTACCCGCTCCCCTCCGCACAGGGTGCCCGAAGATCAGGAGTGTGGGACTGAAGTGCAGCCAGAATTTCAGGAGCAGCCCCTTTAAAGAACAGAACAGGGGCTGCAACCTCGTGCACTCAATAAAAACATGGAACACGGACTCTTCCAGACCGCAGAAATTGCAGGCGGCCTGGGAGCCCGTGAACCGGCTTAAAAATTTATTGCACGGCACTGCTCCGTGCACCACCCTCCAGGCCAAGTCCCCGACAAATAGTGGGAGGACCCCTGCGTAGAGTGCCCTCCATCGGGGACCGCTGCCTCCTCCAGACAGCAAGATGGTACGCCATGGCGTGTCCGGACGGCAGGCGAGGATAGCAAAGTTGAGAGTGTGCAGGAGCAGCCCGTACAGGAAACCCCTCCGCGCGGAACTGAAAGGCACGGAGGGGATTTCCCCGAGCCGGCTCAAGTTGTGAGACGCCGGCCCCCGAGGGAGGTTCCGGGGTTTGGCGCCGATGAGGAATTCCGTCCGGACGGGGGTCAGTTCGGACGGGATCTCCCCACGTGCTTGAGCCTCCTCGATGCACCTAACGGAGTCGGGGCCCAGAGCTCTTTTTAGCGACTCGATGGCGCGGCCGCGTGGCGGACATTGGCAGAATTTAGGCGCCGTGCCACCATATCTGGCGCCATCCAGCCCGCTCCTCCGCCATCGAGCAGGTCCCTGACCCTGGTCACCTCACCAGCCACAGCCCTCTTGTCCGACCGCCACCTAAAACCTCGGCCGTGGAGGTACGGATTCCCGAGCAGCGGCTCCTGCAGGACGGCCGCCACTCCAGCCAGTGGAGAGCTGCGCTTGGTGGAGGCTTTGTTCCAGACCCTGAGGAGTTCCTTGTAAAAGACAGGCAGCTCCCAGAAGGCGGTCCTGACGCCCCCCACACTTACAAACAGGAGCTGCGTGTTGTAGTTGAGGACGTGCTGCTGGCGGAAGAAATGCATCGCCAGAGCACGCCACCTAGGAGGGGGCTCGACGTAAAGGTATCACTGCAGGGTCTGAAGACGGAAAGTCGCGAGCTGGGCGCTGACGCACACCAACGACTGACCGCCCTCCCCAAGCGGGAGACTCAAGACCGCGGCAGAGACCCAGTGCTTCCTGTTGTTCCAGAAGAAGTCCACCAGCTTCTTCTGTATCTTGGCGACAAACGCAGGGGGAGGGGTCAAAGTGACCAGCCGGTACCACAACATGGCAGCCACCAGCTGGTTTATGACTCGCGCTCGACCCCTGTAGGACAGCACTCGGAGCAGTCCTGTCCAGCGCCCTAGGCGAGCGGCGACCTTGGCCTCCAGCTCCTGCCAGTTCGTCGGCCAGACTTTCTCGTCGGGGCTAAGGTAGACTCCCAGATAGAGGAGATGGGCCGTGCTCCAGGCAAAAGGCCTGAGCTCCTCCGGCAGGGAGTCCACCCGCCACTGACCCACCAGGAGTCCGGAACATTTCTCCCAGTTGATTCTGGCGGAGGATGCGGCCGAGTAAATCTCCTGGCACTCACGCATCCTCCGCAGGTCAGCGGGATCCTCTACCGCGAGGAGCACGTCATCGGCGTAAGCCGAGAGGACGACCTCCACGCCCGGCCCTTGCAGAGCCAGTCCCGTCAACCTCGTCCACAGGAGGCGCAGGAAAGGCTCCACGCAGACGGCGTATAACTGGCCGGACATGGGGCATCCCTGGCGCACCCCTCTCCCAAAGCGAAGGGGCGCCGTCAAGGACCCGTTAACCTTAATCAGACACTCCGCGGCGGCGTACAAAAGTCGGATCCGGGCGACGAAATGCGTCCCGAACCCGAAAGCGCGCAGAGTTCCGAGCAGATTGTCGTGATCCACCCTGTCGAACGCCTTCTCTTGGTCGAGGGATAGGAAGGCGACCGACAGACCAGCCTCCTGGGAATAATGGATGAGGTCCCGGACCAGATGGATGTTATCGTGGATTGTCCGGCCCGGGACCGTGTAGGACTGGTCGGGGTGGATCATGTGGTCCAGCATGGCACCAAGGCGAGCAGACATCGCCCTGGCGAAGATTTTGTAGTCCGTGCTGAGGAGGGAGACCGGGCGCCAGTTCTTAAGGAGGCGGAGATCGCCCTTCTTAGGCAGCAGGACGATGACTGCCCTGCGCCAAGAGAGGGGCATCTCCCCGGTCGCCAGACTTTCCCCCAGGACCCGCGCGTAGTCGCCCCCCAGGACGTCCCAGAACGCCCTGTGGAACTCCACGGTCAGCCCGTCCAGCCCCGGGGATTTTCCCCTCGAGAGTCGGTCGAGGGCGCCGGTCAGCTCCGCCAGGCTTAGCGGAGCTTCCAGATTTTCGGCGCCCTCCGGGCTGACCTTCGGCAGGTCCTCCCACAAAACTCGACGCGCTTCCTCGCTGGACGGCTCCGGAGAGAACAGGGCCCCGTAATATTCACGGGTTCTGTTGTTGACGTCCTCCGGATCCGAGACGAGAGAGCCGTCGTCGGCCAGCAGCGTCAAGAGCTGCTTACGGACACCCTGTCTTTTTTCCAGCGAGTAGAAGAAGGGGGAGCCGCGGTCCAGATCCCGCAGGAACCGGATCCACGACCTCACGAACGCGCCACGGGACCCAACGAGCTGCAGGTCCTTCAGCGCGGCCTTCTTCGCTTCGTACACCATCCACAGGGCCGGGTCCCCGACGACTTGACCAAGACTGGACTCTAGGTCGAGCATCTCTTTTTCTAGGCGCCCGACCCTGGCCGCCCACCTCTTGGTCGACCCCCTCGCGTACTCTTGACAGAAGACGCGGACGTGAGCCTTGCCCACGTCCCACCATAGCCTCAAGGAGGGGAAGCCCCCCTGCTTCCTTCTCCAGTCGGCCCAGAAACGACGGAACGAGTCCTGGAACCGCACGTCCTCCAGCAGCCGGTTGTTAAAATGCCAGTACGCGGACCCCGTCCTCGCGCGGAGCGAAGCGAGCTCCGCCCACACCAGGTGGTGGTCCGAACACGGCACCGGCCGCATGGGACGCAGGAAACGTACGCCCGAGACACGTAAAGGCGGTCGACTCTGGACCATCCTACTCCAGGCCTCAACCAAGTAAAGGCGCTGGAGTCGGGATGGAGATTTTGCCAGACGTCCACCAAGTCGAAGGACCCGACCAGGTCCCTCAACTTCTCCATCGCCGTCATGCTCTGCGGGGCACCTCGCCTCGAGGGTGCAGTTAAAATCCCCCCCGAGGACAATGCAGTCGCCGACATCGACGGAGCCAAGAAGAGCGGACACCTCTTCGAAGAAGCGCGTTTGCTGTGGGCCGGGCTGAGGGGCGTACACGTTCACGAGATGGAGCGGCACGTCCCCCAGGTGAACCGTTACGTGCAGCAAGCGGCCTGGCACGGGCTCCTCGACCCCCAAGATCTCCGGCTGAAAAT
Organism: Pristiophorus japonicus; assembly: GCF_044704955.1. Lineage (NCBI taxonomy): Eukaryota > Metazoa > Chordata > Chondrichthyes > Pristiophoridae > Pristiophorus > Pristiophorus japonicus. The sequence goes on along the minus strand of NC_091989.1, from coordinate 78,908,016 downwards.
GCGGGGCCAGCAAGATGGCCACCCCACTAGAAGTGGCGGTGAGGTGGCTCATGCGGACCTCTCCTTGCCATTCCAGGAGCCACGTGGCTTCGTCTCCCGGAACGGTGTGGGTTTCTTGCAGGAAGCACACCGCATGTTTCCCCTCCCGCAGGAGCGAAAAATTGTTAAATCTACGGCGTGCCTCTCTGCCGCCGTTGATGTTGAGGCTGGCTGTGGTTATCTTCATGACAAGAGCATAGTGCAACCTCTACCTTAACCTATTGTGGGGGGGGAAGTGGAGTCGTTTGTTGACCTCCACTCCTTCAGCAGCCCAGCGAGGAACTTTTTGAGCCGGCGCAACTCAAGGCCTTGCGCCTTTGAAAAGGGCCCGCCCGCGGCCAAGGTTTTAGCGGCGGCGCGGACGGACGTGATGACCATCACTGGCTCAGACCATCTTTCCAGGGCCAGACGGGCTCGGTCGCGGCGACCCTGGCTCTGGACCAAAAAGTCCCGGAGTTCCTTTGCGGGAATGAGGAGGGCCTCAGCGGCGGACGCGAGCAGATCCATCACCTCACTGGCGGTGGACTCTAGATCTTCTCCCGCGTCCACCACCGAGTCCCCATCCTCCCCCGGGAGGTCACCGCCAGCAGCCGGCCCATCGACCGCACGAGGTACGGCAAACGGCCCGGCCGCTCCATCCGGCCCTGGCTCTACCCCGATCCCATCCCCAGGATCGTCGGCAGACGAGTCCCCACTGGGCTCTTTTAAAATTGGTGCTGGGTCGGGAAGCGACAGCGGAAGGGGTTCCTCCTCTGCCCCAGGAGCCGCGGAACACGGAGAGACCTGGTTTAGGAAATTCTCCAGGTCCACCAAGTCTCTCAGCTCCAAAGTAGGGGGCGAGGGTTGTTGTTCTTCCCCCTCCCCGCCGCCACCCTCCGGCCCAGCGTGTAGATGTATGTTAAAATTGTCTGCAGTATCATTTTCTGCCGAGTCGAGCAAGCCCCGGGGGAAGTCGGTTATTGGCTGGGCGGGCTCAGGTGCGGCCTTTTCGGCCCCGCCCGCCTCAGTCCCCGGGACGCTCGACCCGGCGGCTACGCATTCCTCCGCTGGCCCCATGCCCCCCACAACAGGCAGATCTTCCACGCCATCTCCGGGAGGCAGCGGCTGGGCAGCCTCGACTGCCTTACCCTCCCCAGGGACAGATTCCTCGTGCCTACAGCGCAGTTTGGGGCGCCGGTGGGGGACGCGGGACACGCGGCGGGCACCAACTCCTCCGTGGAGGGATGTTGTTCCCCCTCCGCCTCATTGGAGCGGCGCCTCCTTTTGTTCCTGGGGGTGCGCGGAGGCAGGGAGATCCCCGTGTCTGTCGAGGCCTCCCGCTCCACTCCCCCCTTTTTCTTGTCTTGCCCGCGCCCGAACCCCTCTGCGGTATTAGTCAAGGGCTTGGGCACGGGCTCAGGGCACCCCGCGCTCGCCGGTGACAGGGTTGGGCCGAGCGCGGTAAACAAGTTGTTTGGCGCACCGAGGGGACCCGCCTCTAGATGTTTCGCCTTCTTCCGCGCCTTCTTTCCGGTCGGACGCTCTCCCTCCCCCCCGCCGGAGGCCGTGAAAACAAAGGCCTCCGACGTTGCCTGCGCACCTACGGCTCCCGGCATGCGGACGCAACCAGGGGGAGGGGTGGCGGCGGCGCCAGCCTTGGCCGCCCTCGGTGGTTTGGCGGTCTTGGAGGCGGGGCAGTTCTTACGAACGTGCCCCACCTCCCTACAGGCATGGCACCGCACGCTGTCCGACGTCCAGAAGACGCGGTAGACAGTCCCCACATTAAAATAGCCCTCCGTCGTCTCCTCCCGCACCAGCCGGACAAAGAGCTGGCGGCGGAAGGAGAACACATGGCGCAGGCTGTTCTCCCTGAGGCCGAGCGGTATGGGGTTGATCCCCGACCTTACCTCCCCCAGTTGGTGTAGGTGAGGGAGGAGGAGCTCAGCGGGAACAAAGGGCGGGACGTTTGAAATGATGACCCTCTGCGCGGTGGCCTCGAGAGTGTCCACCGGCAGGAACGTCCTGCCCACCGTGAGCCCCTTTTCGAGGGCCAGGGACACCGCCCGCTCCGACCCCAGGAAGAACACGGCCTTCCCAGACATCTTGGAGGCTGCGACAATGGCCGAGGGGCCGACTATCCCAGCCATCGCCCGCACGCACTCCTCAATGCTCATTGTGGGGTGAGTGTAGCTCTTGACCCCGTGTTTTTTCGTAATCAATCTGAAAGGTGGCAGGGCAGCAGGAGGCGCAGGACGTGCCGTGGATGTCGACGCCGCCTGCGCATATGTCTTTGCTGACCCTGCCACCGGCGTGGATGGAGTCGCCATCACGGGGTCCCTTTAAGGGCCACACCCACCCCAAAGTCACAGGCCTCAATGGTCTTAAGTGGCCTCGTTTAAATATTTAACAGAGGAAGCTCTGAAAGATTCACTCCTCTCCCCTAGTTGGCAATTGGGGAGGGGCCTTGCTCCCTCTGCTCAGTTGTCTTAATTGTTTTTTTTTGTTTCTTTTTTCAATCAATTGGGAGGAAGGGCTCTCAGAGAGAGAGGGGAGAGACAGAGAAAGAGAGAAAGAGTGAGGGGGGGTGGGAAAGAGGGAAACTGCGAGGGCAGGTCTCCCCTCACAGCAATGGGTGGGTGCACTCCCCAGATGGCAAACAAAACAGTCTTTGGGGTGGTCTTCGGGTGGGGGGAGAAGATGTCTTCGCCTGGGGCAGCTGGAGCCACACAGGTGCACACTCCCAACCATGTTAATTAGGGTAATTGAGTTTCTTCAGCCTAGTAGCTCCAGCTGTCCCAGGCTAGGCAGTGGGGGAGGGGTGCTTCAGTGGTGTGTGGGGCCTAGCTCTAGGCAAGACCCCCACACACACTTCCACACACACACACCCCCCACGATGTTCCGGCCCTCGATTGGTCTTCTTTCCTCCCCCCACCAACACAACAAAGTCTTTTTGGGGAATGCACCAAAACACACCCACCTCTGGTTTAAGAAGTCTTTCCCTCCTTCCACACTGGGAAGTTGTTCTTTTTTTTCCCCCTCTCTCCAACTCTTTGTAGGAATAATCAAGTTGTTGCAGTCCTCTGTTCTCCTCCTCTCACTTGAGATGGATTGTAATGAAGCCCCTTCCTTCCTCCTCTTCCTGGGCTGGTCTCAGGGCTCTCAAAGCTCCTTCCCTCACTGCTCCAGGCTCCAAGTGATTAGGCCACGCCTCCAAAGCTCTACCATTGGCCCTTGGGCATGAAATTCTTTTTGGGAGTAAACAAAAAACATTAAACCGTGCCCCCCCCAATCTGGGGGAAACACCAAACATTTACAAGCCCAATTATTTTTTTGTGGTATTTTTTTTGGGCTCTTTTTTGGGCACAAAAAACATATTTTTTCTCCAAGTGGCCCCTATAAAAGGGGAGGGGGACACTAAAAGCGCCGGCAATTAAAACAAATTAACTTAAAAACATAAAATCAAATTAAAATTTGGTTGCCGGGCGTGATGATGCACTCCAGTCCCTCCGGTGCCCACCTCTCGCGGAAGGCCGCGAGCGTACCGGTGGACACCGCGTGCTCCATTTCCAGGGACAAACTGGACCGGATGTATGCGCGGAAGAGAGGCAGGCAGTCTGGCTGAACGGCCCCCTCGACCGCCCGCTGCCTGGACCGGCTGATGGCCCCCTTGGCCGTGCCCAGGAGCAGTCCTACGAGGAGGCCCTCGGACCTACCCGCTCCCCTCCGCACAGGGTGCCCGAAGATCAGGAGTGTGGGACTGAAGTGCAGCCAGAATTTCAGGAGCAGCCCCTTTAAAGAACAGAACAGGGGCTGCAACCTCGTGCACTCAATAAAAACATGGAACACGGACTCTTCCAGACCGCAGAAATTGCAGGCGGCCTGGGAGCCCGTGAACCGGCTTAAAAATTTATTGCACGGCACTGCTCCGTGCACCACCCTCCAGGCCAAGTCCCCGACAAATAGTGGGAGGACCCCTGCGTAGAGTGCCCCCCGTCGGGGACCCCCGCCTCCTCCGGACAGCAAGATGGTACGCCATGGCGTGTCCGGACGGCAGGCGAGGATAGCAAAGTTGAGAGTGTGCAGGAGCAGCCCGTACAGGAAACCCCTCCGCGCGGAACTGAAAGGCACGGAGGGGATTTCCCCGAGCCGGCTCAAGTTGTGAGACGCCGGCCCCCGAGGGAGGTTCCGGGGTTTGGCGCCGATGAGGAATTCCGTCCGGACGGGGGTCAGTTCGGACGGGATCTCCCCACGTGCTTGAGCCTCCTCGATGCACCTAACGGAGTCGGGGCCCAGAGCTCTTTTTAGCGACTCGATGGCGTCGGCCGCGTGGCGGACATTGGCAGAATTTAGGCGCCGCGTCACCGTATCTGGCGCCATCCAGCCCGCTCCTCCGCCATCGAGCAGGTCCCTGACCCTGGTCACCTCACCAGCCACAGCCCTCTCTTCCGACCGCCACATAAAACCTCGGCCGTGGATGTACGGATTCCCGAGCAGCGGTTCCTGCAGGACGGCCGCCACTCCAGCCGGCGGAGAGCTGCGCTTGGTGGAGACTTTGTTCCAGACCCTGATGAGTTCCCTGTAAAAGACAGGCAGCTCCCGGAGAGCGGTCCTGGCACCCCCCAAGTTCACAAACAGGAGCTGCGTGTCATAATTGAGGTTGCGCTGCTGGCGGAAGAAATACGTCGCCAGAGCGCACCACCTAGGAGGGGGCTCGACGTAAAGGTATCTCTGCAGGGTCTGAAGACGGAAAGTCGCGAGCTGGGCGCTGACGCACACCAACGACTGACCGCCCTCCTCAAGCGAGAGACTGAAGACCGCGGCAGAGACCCAGTGCTTCCTGTTGTTCCAGAAGAAGTCCACCAGCTTCTTCTGTATCTTGGCGACAAACGCAGGGGGAGGGGTCAAAGTGACCAGCCGGTACCACAACATTGCGGCCACCAGCTGGTTTATGACTAGCGCTCGACCCCTGTAGGACAGCACTCGGAGCAGTCCTGTCCAGCGCCCTAGGCGAGCGGCGACCTTGGCCTCCAGCTCCTGCCAGTTCGCCGGCCAGGCTCCCTCGTCGGGGCTAAGGTAGACTCCCAGATAGAGGAGATGGGTCGTGCTCCAGGCAAAAGGCCTGAGCTCCTCCGGCAGGGAGTCCACCCGCCACTGACCCACCAGGAGTCCGGAACATTTCTCCCAGTTGATCCTGGCGGAGGACGCGGCCGAGTAAATCTCCTGGCACTCACGCATCCTCCGCAGGTCAGCGGGATCCTCTACCGCGAGGAGCACGTCATCGGCATAAGCCGAGAGGACGACCTCCACGCCCGGCCATTGCAGAGCCAGTCCCGTCAACCTCGTCCGCAAGAGGCGCAGGAAAGGCTCCACGCAAACGGCGTATAACTGGCCGGACATGGAGCATCCCTGGCGCACCCCTCTCCTAAAGCGAAGGGGCGCCGTCAAGGACCCGTTAACCTTAATCAGACACTCCGCGGCGGCGTACAAAAGTCGGATCCGGGCGACGAAATGCGTCCCGAACCCGAAAGCGCGCAGAGTTCCGAGCAGATAGTCGTGATCCACCCTGTCGAACGCCTTCTCTTGGTCGAGGGATAGGAAGGCGACGACAGACCAGCCTCCTGGGAACAATGGATGAGGTCCCGGACCAGATGGATGTTATCGTGGATTGTCCGGCCCGGGACCGTGTAGGACTGGTCGGGGTGGATCATGTGGTCCAGCACGGCACCAAGGCGAGCAGACATCGCCCTGGCGAAGATTTTGTAGTCCGTGCTGAGGAGGGAGACCGGGCGCCAGTTCTTAAGGAGGCGGAGATCGCCCTTCTTAGGCAGCAGGACGATGACTGCCCTGCGCCAAGAGAGGGGCATCTCCCCGGTCGCCAGACTTTCCCCCAGGACCCGCGCGTAGTCGCTCCCCAGGACGTCCCAGAACGCCCTGTGGAACTCCACGGTCAGCCCGTCCAGCCCCGGGGATTTTCCCCTCGAGAGCCAGTCGAGGGCACCGGTCAGCTCCGCCAGGCTTAGCGGAGATTCCAGATTTTCGGCGCCCTCCGGGCTGACCTTCGGCAGGTCCTCCCACAAAACTCTACGCGCTTCCTTGCTGGACGGATCCGGAGAGAACAGAGCCCCGTAATATTCACGGGCCCTGTTGTTGACGCCCTCCGGATCCGAGACGAGAGAGCCGTCGTCGGCCAGCAGCGTCAAGAGCTGCTTACGGACACTCTGCCTTTTTTCCAGCGAGTAGAAGAAGGGGGAGCCGCGGTCCAGATCCCGCAGGAACCGGATCCGCGACCTCACGAACGCGCCTCGGGACCCGACGAGCTGCAGGTCCTTCAGCGCGGCCTTCTTCGCTTCGTACACCGTCCGCAGGGCCGGGTCCTGGACGACTTGACCGAGACGGGCTTCCAGGTCGAGCACGTCTTTTTCTAGGTGCCCGACTCTGGCCGCCCGCCTCTTGGTCGACCCCCTCGCGTACTCTTGACAGAAGACGCGGACGTGAGCCTTGCCCACGTCCCACCATAGCCTCAAGGAGGGGAAGCCCCCCTGCTTCCTTCTCCAGTCGGACCAGAATCGACGGAACGAGTCCTGGAACCGCACGTCCTCCAGCAGCCGGTTGTTAAAGTGCCAGTGCGCGGACCCCGTCCTCGCGCGGAGCGAAGCGAGCTCCGCCCACACCAGGTGGTGGTCCGAACACGGCACCGGCCGCATGGAGGCCGCCGGGACGCAGGAAACGTATGCCCGAGACACGTAAAGGCGGTCAACTCTAGACCATCCAACTCCAGGCCTCACCCAAGTAAAGGCGCTGGAGTCGGGGTGGAGATTTCGCCAGACGTCCACCAAGTCGAAGGACCCGACCAGGTCCCTCAACTTCTCCATCGCCGTCATGCACTGCGGGGCACCGGAGCGGTCCCTCACCTCGAGGGTGCAGTTAAAATCCTCCCCGAGGACAATGCAGTCGCCGACGTCGACGGAGCCAAGAAGAGCGGACACCTCTTCAAAGAAGCGCGTTTGCTGCGGGCCGGGCTGAGGGGCGTACACGTTCACGAGATGGAGCGGCACGTCCCCCAGGTGAACCGTTACGTGCAGCAAGCGGCCTGGCACGGGCTCCTCGACCCCCAAGATCTCCGGCTGAAAATGCGGGCCCAGCAAGATGGCCACCCCACTAGAAATGGCGGTGAGGTGGCTCATGCGGACCTCTCCTTGCCATTCCAGGAGCCACGTGGCTTCGTCTCCTGGAACGGTGTGGGTTTCTTGCAGGAAGCACACCGCATATTTCCCCTCCCGCAGGAGCGAAAAGTTGTCAAATCTACGGCGTGCCCCTCTGCCGCCGTTGATGTTGAGGCTGGCTATGGTTATCTTCATGGCAAAAGCATAGTGCAACCTCTACCTTAACCTATTGTGGGGGAGGGAGCGGAGTCTTTTGTTGAACTCCGCTCCCTCCGCAGCCCAGCGAGGAGTCCCTCGAGCTCGCGCAGCTCAAGGTGTTGCGCCTTTGTCAAGGGCCCGCCCGCGGCCAAGGTTTTAACGGCGGCGCGGACGGACCCCTTGATCAGCTCTGGCTCGGACCATTTTTCCAGGGCCAGTCGGGCTTGGTTGCAGTGACCCCGGCTCTGGGCCAAAAAGTCCCGGAGTTCCTTTGCAGGAATGAGGATGGTCTCGGCGGCGGCCGCGAGCAGATCCACCGCCTCGCTGGCGGTGGTCTCTAGGTCTTCACCCGCGTCCCCCACCGAGTCCCCGTCCTCCTCCGGGAGGTGGCCGCCAGCAGCCAGCCCATCGACCGCACAAGGTACGGCAAATGACCCGGCCGCTCCAACCGGCCCTGGCTCTGCCCCGATCCCACCCCCAGGATCGTCGGCAGAGGAGTCCCCACTGGGCTCTTTTAAAAATGGTGCTGGGTCGGGAAATGACAGCGGAAGGGGTTCCCCCTCCGCCCCAGGAACCGGGGAACAAGGAGAGACCCGGCCATAGGAAATCCCCAGGCTCTCCAAGTGCTCCAGCTCCACAGCAAGAGGGTGTTCCTCCCCCTCCCCGCTGCCACCCCCCGGCCCAGCATCTACAGTGTCATAATAGACATATGTTTCATTTTCTGCCGGGTCGAGCGACTCCCGGGGGAAGTTGGGTATTGGCTGGGCGGGCTCAGGTTCGGCCTTTTCGGCCCCGCCCGCCTCAGTCCCCAGGACGCCCGGCCCGGCGGCAATGCATTCCTCCGCGATCCCCACGCCCCCCACGACAGGCAGATCTTCCACGCCATCCCCGGGAGGCAGAGGCTGGGCAGCCTCGACTGTCTCACCCTCCCCGGGGACAGACTCCTCTCGCCTACAGCGCAGCTTGGGGGCGCTGGTTGGGGACGCGGGACACGCGGCGGGCACCGACTCCTCCGCGGAGGGATGTTGTTCCCCCTCCGCCTCATCGGAGCCGCGCCTCCTTTTGTTCCTGGGGGCGCGCGGAGGCAGGGAGACCTCCATGTCTGCCGAGGCCTCCCGCTCCGCCCCCCCCCTTTTCCTTTTCTTGCCCGCACCCGGGCCCCTCTGTGGTGTTGTTCAAGGGCTCGGGCACGGGCTCGGGGCACCCCGCACTCGCCGGTGACTGGGTTGGGCCGAGCGCGGTAAACAAATTGTCTGGCGCACCGAGGGGACCCGCCTCTGGATATTTTGCCTTGTCCCGCGCCTTCCTTCCATTCGGACGCTCTCCCTCCCCCCCGCCGGAGGCCCCGAAAACAAAGGCCTCCGACGATGCCCGCGCACCTATGGCTCCCGGCACGCGGACGCAACTAGGGGGGGGTGGCGGCGGCGCCAGCCTTGGCCGCCTTCGGTGGTTTGGCGGCCTTGGACGCGGGGCAGTTCTTGCGAATGTGCCCCACCTCTCTGCAGGCATGGCACCGCACGCCGTCCGACGTCCAGAAGACGCGGTAGGCAGTCCCCTCGTGCACCACATTAAAGTGCCCTTCCGTCATGTCCTCCCGCGCCAGCCGGACAAAGAGCTGGCAGCGGAAGGAGAACACGTGGCGCAGGCTGTTCTCCCTGAGGCCGAGCGGTATGGGGTTGATCCCCGACCTTACCTCCCCCAGTTGGTGTAGGTGAGGGAGGAGGAGCTCAGCGGAAACAAAGGGCGGGACGTTTGACACGATGACCCTCTGCGCGGTGGCCTCGAGAGGGTCCACCGGCAGGAACGTCCCGCCCACCGTGAGCCCCTTTTCAAGGGCCAGGGACACCGCCCGCTCCGACCCCAGGAAGAACACGGCCTTCCCAGACATCTTGGAGGCTGCGACAATGGCCGAGGGGCCGACTACCCCAGCCATCGCCCGCACGCACTCCTCGATGGTCATTGTGGGGTGAGTGTAGCTTTTGACCCCGTGTTTTTTGGTGATTAATCTGAATGGTGGCAGGGCAGCGGGTGGCGCAGGAGGTGCCGTGGAAGCGGTTCCCACCTGCGCATATGTCCTTGCTGGCCCTGCCACCGGCGTGGATGGGGTCGCCATCACGGGGTCCCTTTAAGGGCTACACTCACCCCAAAGTCACAGGCCTTAATGGTCTTTATTGGCCTCGTATATTAACTGAGCAGAGGAGCCCTTAACGAGGCACCTCTCCCCTAGTTGGCAATTGGGGAGGGGCCTTGCTCCCTCTGCTCAGTTGTCTTAATTGTTTTTTTTTTTAAATTAGGAGAAAGGGGCCTCAGAGAGAGAGGGGAGAAACAGAGTAACAGAGAAAGAGAGAGGGGGTTGGGAAGGGGGGGGGAACTGCGAGGGCAGGTCTCCCCTCGCAGCTGTGGGTGGGTGCACTCCCCAGATGGCAAAACACAAAAAACACAGTCTTTGGATTGGTCTTCAGGTGGGGGGAGAAGATGTCTTCACCTGGGGCAGCTCGAGCCACCAGGCACACACTCCTAATGATGTTTAAATAGGGTGATTGAGTTTCTTCAGCCTGGTAGCTCCAGCTATCCCAGGCTAGGCAATGGGGGAGGGGTGCTTCAGTGGTGTGTGGGCCTAGCTGTAGGCAATAGTGCGGGCAAATTACAACCCATAGCTTATGCCTCCAGGTCACTTTCGCGGGCGGAGCGCGGGTACGGAATGGTAGAGAAGGAGGCGCTCGCGTGCGTGTACGGTGTCAAAAAGATGCACCAATATCTTTTCGGGGCCAAGTTCACGTTAGAAACCGACCACAAGCCCCTCACATCCCTCCTATCCGAGGGCAAGGCAATAAACGCCAACGCCTCGGCGGGAATTCAACGGTGGGCACTCATGCTTGGGTCCTAGGACTATACCATAAGGCATAGACCAGGCACAGACAACTGTGCCGACGCGCTCAGCAGGCTACCCCTGGCGATCACGGAAGGGTCTGACGAACAGAACTGCGAGATAGTCATGGCAATCAATGCCTTTGAGTCCACAGGTTCGCCCATGATGGCTCGCCAAATCAGAGCCTGGACGGCCAGCGACCCCACGTTATCCTTAGTAAAAAGATGTGTCCTAACCGGTGACTGGGCAGAGGCTCGCGATGCCTGCCCCGAGGAATTAAAACCCTTTCACAGGCACATGCATGAGCTATCACTACAAGCAGACTGCCTGATGTGGGGCAGCCGAGTAGTCATGCCTCTGCGAGGCAGAGAGGCATTTGTCCGGGAGCTCCACCACGAGCACCCGGGGATCGTTCTCATGAAGACCATAGCCAGATCCCACGTCTGGTGGCCTGGTATTGACGTGGACTTGGAACTCTGCGTCCGAAGGTGCACCATTTGTGCCCAACTCAGCAATGCCCCCAGGGTGGCTCCACTGAGCCCCTGGCCCTGGCCTACCAGACCGTGGTCGCGGGTGCACGTAGACTATGCGGGCCCATTCATGGGCAAAATGTTCCTTGTAGTTGTAGATGCATTTTCAAAGTGGATCGAATGCACCATTTTAAACTCAAGCACAACCTCCACCATTGTGTCGAGCCTCACAACCATGTTTGCAATACACGGAATCCCTGACATATTGGTCAGTGACAATGGTCCGTGCTTCACCAGCGCAGAATTCCCAAGACTTTATAAGTGACCACGGCATAAATCACGTCAAGACGGCACTGTTCAAGCCGGCCTCCAATGGCCAGGCGGAGAGAGCAGTGCAAATCATTAAACAAGGCATGCTTAAAATCCAAGGTCCCACGCTGCAGGGTCCCCTGTCGCGACTGCTGTTGGCATACAGATCTCGTCCGCACTCACTGACTAGGATCCCCCCCCGCGCAACTGTTGATGAAGAGGACTTTAAAAACAAAGCTCTCATTAATCCTCCCAGACATGCACAAAATCATTGAGGCAAAGCGCCGTAAGCTGACTGAGTACCATGACAGAAATTCGAGGGGGAGATGGAATGAGATAGGGGACAAAGTGTTTGTACTAAACTATGGCAGAGGTCCCAAATGGCTTGCAGGGACAGTAACGGGCAAGGAAGGAAACAGGCTACTGGTAGTACAAATGGACAATGGCAAAACCTGCCGAAGGCATGTAGACCAAGTCAAAAGCAGATTTACCAACAGCACTGCGGAACCAGAGGCAGACTACAAGTGCAACTCACACCACACCTGGTGGACAGACAGAGGGAACAACCTGAGGAAAGGGCAATCCCAATAGACAGCCCAGGCGAGTCAACAACAATCACACCAATCGAAACAGACAGCCCAGGCGAGATACAGCAACCACACCCAAAGAAAAACAGACACCAAGGCAAACAACTGAACCACAACTCAAATGCTCCACGCGAAAGCGTAGACCACCTGAGAGACTGAACTTATAAAGTCAATAAGACCTTGGGGGAGGGTGATGTCATGTATCTTACATTATTATATATAACTGTATCCCAACATGCTAGACATGACTGTAATAAGATATGACCTGTAACCACCAGCATACCTTACCACCAGGGGGTACACTCGCAAGAGACAGGTATATAAGGACAGGTCTCAGGCAAGTGCAGCATTCCAGAGCTGGAAAATAAAGGTGCAAGTCCAGAGTGACCTTGACTTCACTACATGCCTCGTGTGAATCTGTACTGAGGGGACAGGACTTTACAATCCTGTATCGAAGGCGGATTGGAAGATTATGGCCAGTATCTCCGCAATTTGCACCTTTACTTCCCTCAGCATCCTAGGTTGCATCCCATCGGTCCTGGTATCTTAACTACTCTTAAGTATAACCAACCTTTCTAGTACCTCCTCTTTATCAATTCTATCCCATCCAATATCTCAACTATCTCCTCTTTCGCCATGATTTTGGCAGCATCTACTTCCTTGGTGAAGACAGATGCAAAGTACTCATTTAAGCCCCAATTTTGCCCAGTGAATTTTTTGGCACCGAAGCTCAGTTGAAAGAGTCCCCAATGTCGGGGCACCGGCATCTACTACCAGCGGCAGAATGTTTGGCACATTATATTCTGGTGCTGATGTACCTGTAAAAGAAGGTTCCGCGTCATTTCTGGGCATAAGGCCAACTTTCCACACCAACAAAATTTTTAAAACCGGCGCACAGACCCTAGAAACACCGCAGGAATAACCCTTACCTACAGTTAGAGAAATCCGCACTGGCCCGCTCCTATCCCCGGCCGAAGAGAGTCCCTGTCTCTTATAAATAAACTTTAAGGTAATTTAAAAAGCGAATACTAACTATATGCAGATATAAAATCAAAAATAAATATAAACATACCAATACAGATGCTCCTGCAATGATAAATGAATGCTGGCAAAAAAATAAAAAATCTTTACCTTTTTCCACCGATGTTCTCACTGCCCAAAATCATCCAAGAAGTGCAGGGAAACCTTCTAAAATCTCCAAGTTTGAAAAAGCAGCAGACAAATCGGAATCTTTTTCTTTTACCATTCAGTAAAGCCTTCTCCCGATTCCCCTCGATGTCGACTGCAGCCGCTGCTAGCCCCCGGCCGAAGGTCTTCCATCCACGTGGTCCGTATTTATCTTTAAATATTCATAACTTTAAAGATCTGCACACAAAAGACAATGCAAGGCACTCCAGACTCATAGGGAAGCAGCAGTGATTTCTAATAAAGATGGAACATTACATTCAATTAAAAAAAATAATCCTACTACAAATCTTTTATGTTTTTATGGAGTATTGGAGTGCTTAGGTGGAAAATACATAATTTATATTAAATATTTCCACCACAAATCTTTTATGTTTTAATGGAGTATTGGAGTGCATTAGTGGACATTACATTATGTTTATTAAATATTCCCACCACAAATCATGTATGTTTTAGTGGAGTTTTGGAATGTTGGAATGCTAAGGTGGACAATAATATTAAGTTGTTCACGGTCACTAATACATGCCCCATGGTCCTTCGTTACATGTATCAGTAACCCAGAACAAGGCAGGATCCATGAACATCTTAGTACTGGAACCTGCCCCTGTACCATTTAAACTAATAGATTGCAAGGGGTGAGGCCATTTTACATGTTGAGTCCAGTTATCCTGCAATATTTATTAGTGCAGCATTAAAAAATGAAGTGCAGGAGTCAGGTTAAAAGTTCAAAATTAAAATGTTTATTAAAGATTTGTACAGCACAGTTGTAATTAGCTTAACATTACTTATCTTTAAACCTTCATAACTTTAAAAATGTTATTCAAAACTGTGGCAAACTTTATAAAGAACAATCAACTAAAGCAAACAAAAAACAAACAAGACATCGATTTTCCTCCTTAGCGCTGTGCGCCAATCCTGCCCCAGTGGATGCCGCTACCCCATTCGCATGCCCATAGTTGCAGACTTCTGCTTTCCCCCGCCCCCTCCCCCCCTCCTCCACCATACCCCCAGGTGTAATCTGTTTCTTTTCCGACACGGCATTTCTTGCTGCTGGGCTGCAACAGGGACAGAGCCAAAATGTGTCATTTTGGAATGCCCAGGTTCCTCTTCATAGTCAACCTCAGCCTCAGGATCAACCATTGATTTTCGTGCCGAGTGGAAAGCGCTCCTCGCATTAAGGACAGCATGGGTGAACCCCCCTATTGCCAATACTACCTCATTCAACCGTCCCAAAAGTCTTTCCACGTATAATGACAGTCCTCCCAACTCTGCCCTCACCTCACCAAAGGCTTCCAGGAGCAATCGAGATTGTTGGATGTTCTCACCACTCCGAATCCACTGTTTCTGCATCAGGTCTGGAGTTCGCCCTCCAAGATGTCTCGCAAGTGTGGCTTGCTGCGACACACTTGTACCCGCAGCCTCAGATGTCACACCTAGAAAAGTCCTCGCTTGATTCACTCATGAAAGGGCCTGGAATCATAGAAACATAGAAACAGAGAAAATAGGTGCAGGAGTAGGCCATTCAGCCCTTCGAGCCTGCACCGCCATTCAATAAGATCATGGCTGACCATTCCCTCAGTACCCCTTTCCTGCTTTCTCTCCATACCCCTTGATTCCTTTAGCCGTAAGGGCCATTTCTAACTCCCTCTTGAATATATTCAATGAACTGGCATCAACAACTCTCTGTGACAGGGAATTCCATAGATTAATTTATTCAAATGTTTGTATGTGTTTAGTTTGTTTTCCAAATACGTAATAAAGTTTTCCAAATGAGTGAAGAAGTTTCTCCTCATCTCAGTCCTAAATGGCCTACCCCTTATCCTAAGACTATGTCCCCTGGTTCTGGACATCCCCAACATTGGGAACATTCTTCCCACATCTAACCTGTCCAGTCCTGTCAGAATCTTATACGTTTCTATGAGATCCCCTCTCATCCTTCTAAACTCCAGTGAATAAAGGCCCAGTTGATCCAATCTCTCCTCATATGACAGCCCAGCCATCCTTGGAATTAGTCTGGTGAACCTTCGCTGCAATCCCTCAATAGCAAGAACTTCCTTCCTCAGATTAGGAGACCAAAACTGAACACAATATTCCAGGTGAGGCTCACTAAGGACCTGTACAGTACAACTGCAGTAAGATCCTCGAGGGATTCAGCACTTCCAAATCCAGAGTAACCATCTCGTCGTCTATGACTCTTTGCTGCCCATCATTCTCCTGAATTGAAATATCTGGCGTGGCGTTTTCTTGAACATTTTCTCCTTCAACTTCAGGTGCACCTTCTGTCTCCTCCTGATGCTCAACCTCTGCGAAACAAAAGATAGATGCTTGGTTAGCAGCATTGAGGAAGGAGCAGCATAGGAAGCACATGTAACATTTAGCCAACCCAGACTTGCAATTTGCAAGGCTTACCCTCAAATGGAAAACTGGGCCTAACTGCCGCGTTGATTGTTGGTCTTCTCCTGTGACATTTAATCATAGACGCCATCCTCTGCTCCACGGCTGTTAGTTGCAGCCTACTTGGCAGACCTCCTCCAGTTGTGACCATTCTCGGTTGATCGGTGACACCATCTTCTGCAAAGATGAAAATGGAATTTTTTAAGCAAGGGTCCTTCTGAACACACACATGCACATGGATTAATTTACGGATGTTATTGCAGTGCATAAATATACATATATTTAAAAGCCCAAATAAATGTAAGTTTATCGTATTACTTACAGTCATTGCTGGTCCCAGATCCTGCAACATTTGCAGCTGCGCACCGGTTCTCAGGTCATGGACATTTCATTAAACTTGACTGCGACCTGCTCCTAAACGTTTGCGTAAGCTTAATTTTACGGAAGCTCCCCTTGTTCTCAAGAACTCACCATTTACTCTCAATTAAGTGTACCTGGGCTCAATTTTTCCATGAGAAATCTCTTCACCCTTGCAGTTTCCCCTTCTCTGTCCCTGGCCCTTTCGCCTTTTCTGTTGACTTCCATTGCATCCATCTCGTGATCGAAGCTGTATTTCCTACCTGCGAATCCACCTCTGCTACCAATGGATTCTCAATGGTGATCCACACAGTCCCCAATCGTGCTTTTTTTTAATACTTTCTCCTGCACATGTGCAAATGGTTACTTTTTTTTGTGCTCATGTGTGATTTGGTGCCCGTGAATTTTTTTCCACGCATGCGCTGTGCAGTTTCAGCGCACATTGGAGGCTCTGCCCTTCGAGTTCAGATCAAGTAGCGCTGGCGCCAGAGGGTGCACATGTGGTGAGAAAACTCTGCGTTTTTATTTTCAGCGCTGAGGGACAAAAAAAACCGGTCATTCAGGTAAGTGAGCACCATTTTTTTTCTTTAAGGAAACTTGGGCCCTTAGTACATCAGCCATGCCCTCTGCCTGCATGCATACGTCTCCATTTTTGGTCCCTAATGGCTCCACCTTTAATTACCCATTTACTATTTAGATGCCTATAGAAGACTTTTGGATTGCCTTTTATGTTAGCTGCCAATCTATTCTCATACTCTCACTTTGCCCCTCTTATTTCCTTTTTCACTTCCCCTCTGAACCTTCTATATTCAGCCTGGCTCTCACTTGTATTCTCAACCTGACATCTGTCATACACCCTTTTTTTCTGCTTCATCTTACTCTCTATCTCTTTCATCATCCAGGGAGCTCTGGCTTTAGTTGCCCTACCTCTTCCCCATGTGGGAATATACCTCGACTGTACCTGAACCACCTCCAAAGGCAGCCCATTGTTCAATTACAGTTTTCCTGGCAATCTTTGATTCCAATTTACCTGGGCCAGAACCGTTCTCAACTCACTGAAATTGGCCCTCCTCCAATTAAGTAATTTTACTCTAGATTGCTCCCTATCCTTTTCCAAAGCTAATCTAAACCTTATGATATGATGATCACTGTTTCCGAAATATTCCCATCTCATTCCCCAGGACCAGACCCAGCAATGCCTCTGTCTTTGTGGACCGGAAACGTACTGATCAGGAAAGTTCTCCTCAACACTCTTCAGAAATGTTTCCCCTCTCTGCCCTTTACTCTATTCCGATCCCAGGCTATTTTAGGATAGTTGAAGCCCTCAATTATCATTACTCTATTGTTCTTGCACCATTCTAATTTCCCTGCAAATGTGCTCCCCTATATCCTTCCCACTAGTTGGTGGCCTATAGAATACACCTAGCAGTGTAATGTCATCTCTATTGTTTCTTAACTCTAACCAAATAGATTCTGTCCTTGACCGCTCCAGGACATCCTCTCTCTCCAGCACTGTAATATTCTCCTTAATCAATACTGCCACCCCACCTCCTTTCTTTCCTTCCCTATCTTTCCTGAACACCTTGTATCCAGGAATATTTAGTACCCAGTCCTGCCCATTTTTGAGCCAGGTCTCTGTTATCGCCACAACATCATATTCCCATCTGACTATTTGTGTCTGCAGCTCAGCAATGTTATTTACCACGTTTAATGCATTTACAATCATGCACTGTAAACCTATCTTAGACCTTGGTCTGACCCCATCTAATACCATACTCTTTCTTACTCTAGTGCTATCTGTTACTCCCAATCCTTTGTGCACCTTGTTTCTCCTTTCTAATGCTACATCCTGGTGCTCATCCTCCTGCCAAATTAGTTTAAACCCTTCTCAACAGCACTAGCAAACCACCCTACCCAAAAGGACATTAGTCCCAGCTCTGTTGAGGTGCAACCCATCCAGCCTGTACAAGTCCCACCTCCCCCAGAGTCAGTCCCAATGTCCCAGGAATCTAAGGCCCTCCCTCCCGCACCATCTCTCCAGCCACGCATTCATCTGCTCTATCCTCCTATTTCTATACTGACTAGCTCGTGGCACCGGGAGTAATCAGGAAATTACTACCTTTGAGGTCCTGCTATTTAATCTCTTTCCCATAAAATCTGCCTGCAGGACCTTATCATTCTTTCTAACTATGTCGTTGATACTGATATAGACCACCACCTCTGGCTGTTCACCCTCCCCCCTCAGAATGTGCTGCAGCTGCTCAGTGACATCCTTGACCCTGGCACCAGGGATGCAACATACCATTCTGGAATCAAGTCTGCAGCCGTTGAAATGCCTGTATGTTCCACTAACTATCGAATCCCCTATCACTATTGCTTTCCTGATCTTCCTCCCCCCCTCCACCGCCGTACAGCTGAGCCACCCATGGTGCTGTGCACTTGGCTCTGGCTGAACTCCCCAGAGGAACCATCATCCTCACCATGAATATTGGTTAGAAAGTAAGTTACACTCGGGGACTCCTGCACTATCTGCCTGGTCCTCCTTGTCTTTTTGACGGTCACCCATTCCCTCTCTGCCAGCACACTGATACGCTATGGGGTGACCACCTCCTGAAGCGTGCTATCCACGTAGCTCTCAGCCTCACGGATACACCGCAGTGACACCAGCTGCTGTTCAAGCTCCAAAACCCGGAGCTTGAGCTCCTCCAGCTGACAACACTTCCTGCACATGTGGTTGTGCAAGACACAGGAAGCATCCTGGAGTTCCCACACGGCATTCCATGGGACTGAGGTGTCCTGCTATGCCTCTATTTAACAGACTACTAACTAACTTAACAGAAATAAACTCAAGACTTTAAAAAAAACAAATCACCAGCTACTCACCAACTAGCTGACGGCACTTTATGTTTTTTTACCTGGCTCCCTGACGCTTGCGCTCCCTCTGGGCTCTCGGGCCAACCTTTATCTCTGGCCGCTCCTCTCGCTGTCCCACAGGTCTGTTCTTGGGCCTATTAACTTAGAGTCCTTGGGGTCTGTGGATGCACTCCTCCTTTTCAGTTGGACATCTCACCTGCCTTCCCACTCTCCACCGATTCCTGCTCTTACTAAATTCCTCCACTCTGTGAGCGATCCACTCTGATTGCATTCATCCAGCTCTGTCTCCAATCTCTGTGCTCAAGCTCCAGCAAGTTCAACACCCTATCTAATTTTACTCTCCATTGATTTCAATAGACAATAAAATCCAGCAGGGTGCAAAACAGGCTGTCAACCTCCTCCTGTCACTTTCCCACCAAGTGCGTTAGGTTAAAATTACTTTCATTGCTTTGTTAAATTTGCCGTATTACAGCAAAGAGTGAACTGCTGTCATGTTTAGACTGCAGTGTGAGATTAATGTAAACATTAGAAACTGTACTCCAGATCCGAAACGACTGTTGGACAATGCCACAGAACAGAACAGCAATGTATTCTCCACAGTAGGTGAAATTCACACTAGTCCTTTACACCCGATTTGGAGTTAAGAAGCAAAAACTTTTTGTGGAACTTTTATTTAGAGATTAAAGATTTTTTTAGTTTTGGTTGAATTTGGTGTCAAGTTGTCTTTTTGGAAAAGAAAATTATTTTTGTTTTTTTGTAGCAAATAATTAATTGAGTGTGTAGAGGATCTCCTGGGTTCACATTTCCTGTGATCTTGTTACACCTTGTAAGATTGTCCTCTTGCACTCAGGCAGTTTTTTATGGCCCTGAAATTCCGATCGGAGGCTTTTTTCGGCCGAATGCCTCCGAAATTATCTGGTGGTCCCGGAGGTGCCTGGGATTCTGGTGAGGAGGCCTTCTCTTCCCGAGCTGCAAAGCGCGCTTCCGTCCTCCAGGTTCCAACGCAGATGGTACAGTCACGTGTGATTGTTCAGCCAATCAGGTAAAGTATTCTCATTAATAGCAATGAGAACTCCGTATCTAAGAGTTCTCATTGCTATTAAAGAGGAAAAAAAAAACAAACACATTAAACAGTATAATAAAAAATAAAAAACACACCTCATAATTAAAATGAATTGAAGTTAAAGTTAATAAATTCCTTAGAAAAAAAATATTTTTCTAATTTAAAAAAAAAGTTTTGTTATTAGGGTTTAATATAAACTTACTGTAGTGGGCAGGGTTTTTAACATAAAATATGGTTTTTAAGTTTTACTTTTATATGTTTTTATTATGTTTGGAAACTCTTATTCTGGTATTATGATTGAAAACTCTTATTCTGGTAAAACTCTTATTCTGGTCAGGACATTCGCGGGGCAAGAGATGGGAAAAAAACGCAATCTTGCCCATGCGAATGTCCTTGCTGGTGAGATGCGTTGGATCTGTCAAGCTAACTTGACAGATCGAAAAGCCGGTTTTCAACTTTTGCGAGGACCCGGGGAAGCCAGAATTTCTGTGTAACTTGGGTGAGTTGTATTGTGTATGTAAGCACTCTGTTAATGACTCCACGAGGCAGGAGTATGGCACTTGAACTGTACAGACTGTAGTCCTTTATTGCAGCTCCTAGAGTGAGGACACCAAGAGGTGAGCTCCCTTTTATACTTGGTTACTACAGTGTACAGGTGACCCTTAGGTCTCCAGCAGCAGCACCCTCTGGTGTACAGGTATGGCATTTACAGGGTGAAGGTACATTCAGGTCTAGTGTTATAGTACATCATTGACATGCATACATAACAACATTCCCCCCTAAGCCTTTCCCAAGTCCTTATTGCCATGACATGGGGAGATGATCAATAGTGGGCTGTGGGAGGTTGTGGTGAGGGTTGTGTGGGTGCCAGGTGTGATCTCTGTGCTTGTGGCTGCCCTCATCCATTTCCCCTCCCCCCCCACATACACAGGTGTCACTGTTGGAGGATTCCGCAGTGGTGGAGTTAGTGCAATGGGTAAGGTACACACAATGTAGAATGGGTAAATGATGGTGTTTGGTGGTGAGCAGGGTGGTGTGGCCTCCTTGTCCTTCATTGGTGGTGGAAGTCTGGTCATCCCAGGCTCCACCAGGAAAGCTGGAGGGTACTGGCCTCTCGCTCCCGGTTCTGGCCCTGGTGGCCAGGGGGTGTAGGGCTGATCTGGGGCAGGTTATCAGTGGTGGTGGCTGTGCTGCCCATTGACCGTTGTCCCTGCAGTGGGTCTGCTCCCTCTCGGTGTGTGTGAGCCCTTCCTGGGGCATCACAATTGTCCCAAAAGCCCAGGCCACATGGTCAGGTAGCCCGCTGGACCTGGGGGTCTCCCACGGGGGGTTTCCTCTGGCATTAGTATGAAACCTGTAGAACCCGGTGTCATTTAACATTCTACCTTTTACATGCATGACACATTGGCTCTGATCGCAACTAGTCGACTCTGCACTGTTATCTCTCTTCACATTATCACATTTTGTATTTATAACACTTTCTTGTGTATCAGTGTCTCCATGCAGGGTTACATTTATCATATCAGCATTTCTGGCATCATCATTTAACTGTACAAACTTCTTGCTTGCATTGCTTTTAAAGGCATTCATTACATTTTTTCCATTAGTGAATCCGGCATCACATTTAACATTACATTTGCATACCTGCATTCGCTTACTGCACTTTTAACTTTAATGTCCTCGGCATCGCTGTGCCTAGAGTAGAACTGTCCCTTTAATTGCCTTGGGTTGCCAGTCTCCTTTAAGAGGGCCTTCCAATCCGGTTCACCGCTCGGTGCCACATGTTGCTCCTCCAACGCTGCCCCTCGTGGTCTGGTCGCGACCATTTTGATTCCAGGTTCTTCGCCTCGAGGTGCGGCTGCCATCTTCTCGCTCTCCTTGAGGTAGGCTGTGGTGATCCTTTTCTCCCCAGGTTCAGCCACGGACGTCGGGAATCCACCTTTTTCACCGATCTTCTTTCCTTGGAGTCCTGCCACGGCCCAGAAGGTGAGGTCTGGACGTCCGGGTTGGATGATCTCGCCACGGTGTTGTGCAGTCTGTGTCGTCACCGTGCTGTCGAGCTAGATGGTAGGATTTCTAGATGCTGCGATGGATCCAAGTTTGGGACCACGTGGGATGTCGATCGCTGGGACCTGGAGGCCATCGTCACTCCGACCGATTTGGACCTGCTTCATCCAACTTCTTCCCAGCAGCGTTGGACCATCGCCGGCAACGATCCCTTATACATCGTGCTCCCATGGAACACCTGGACGTCCATGCTGCCAACAACTGGGATGGTGCCTTTTGCATAGGTGAGCAGCTTTGCCTGGATTGGGGACAGTTTTGGTCGTTCAGTGGGATTTTTCCAGAGTTTTTCAAAGGCCATCTGGCTCATCAACGACTGGTTCGCCTCTGTGTCGATCTCCATCTAAACTGGAACTCCGTGATATCCACTTCCATCTTCCACGGGGAACTCTCAGTGGAGCAGGTATATATTCCGTACTCTTCTTCCAGGGGCTGAGTCGCTTCGTCTTCATTAGTGTCGGAGCCCAGGTGATCGGCCAACTCTTCAGCGACGTGGTGAATAAAACTTTTTCTGCACATTCGCTGAAGGTGACCTTTCGCGTTGCAGCCTTTGCAGGTATAGTCTTTGTATCGGCACTGGTGGGCCCTGTGATTTCCTCCACAGCGCCAGCACGGGGCTAGCTGGTTGGCCCCATGTGACGGACTCAGGGTTGTGGGACTCGGGGCAGCATTCTTTCCTCTGAAAGTCGCCATTCTGTTCACTGCGCTCGTCAGTTTAGAGTCCTGGGTGTGGGTCATCATTCATTTGGAGTCGCAGACAGAAATCATGAAAGCCTGGCTCATTTTGATTGCTTTCTGCAGGGTGACCATAGTGTCCACAGAGAGCAGTTTAAGGAGAAGGCCCTCGTGGCCGATTCCAATAAAGAAAATGTCCCTTAGTGCTTTGGTGAGGTGGTCACAAAAATCACACGGTGCAGCAAATCTTCTTAGATCTGCAGCATACTTAGCAATTTCTTGGCCTTCGGGCCGCTGGTGAATATAAAACCGGTTTTGGCTGTGAGGATGCTCTCTTTGGGTTTCAGTTGCTCTTGTATTAAAGTTACGAGCTCTGCATAGCTCTTGGTTGTTGTCTTTGCTGGGGCTAGCAGGTCCCTGACGAGGCCATGGATAGTGGGCCCACAACTGCTGAGCAGGATGGCCCTGCGTTTGTTCGCCAGTGTGGCCAGTGAGTCCCCTTCCAGGTCATTCGTGATGAAGAAGTATTCTAACCTTTCCACGAAGGCGTCCCAATCTTCCCCACCAGTGAATTGTTGGAAGTTGCTGAGATTAGACATCTTGTGCATGAAATTCGTAGCCTCGTCACCAGTTATTATGTATGTAAGAACTCTGTTAATGACTCCACGCGTCAGGGGTATGGCACTTAAACTGTACAGACTGTAGTCCTTTATTGCAGCTCCTAGAGTGAGGACACCAAGAGGTGAGCTCCCTTTTATACTTGGTGACCTGCAGTGTACAGGTGACCCTTAGGTCTCCAGCAGCAGCACCCTCTGGTGTACAGGTATGGTATTTACAGGGTGAAGGTACATTCAGGTCTAGTGTTACAGTACATCATTGACATGCATACATAACAAGGTGAGCAGAAAATTAAGCAGGAACCTGCCTTGTTGCGTCTCCACCCATTTCTGTGCCTGTAACAATATCTAGTGTCACTTTTGCTGAATGCCTGATGCATCTAAAAATAGGCAATAATCTCTATACTAAACTATGTTACAATTAACTCTTGTGCATGTAGTTCACTTTATATTCTTCCTAACTACAGGAATATCTGGCTAGCTAAAACTTTGAAAGTTTCAGTCAGATTTACTCTGAAGATTGCCTAATGAAAGCCCCAGGTCAACTAGCAGATTTTAACAAGAGTAACTGAAACCAGGCATCATTTACATTATTGTCTGTTCAACTTAAAAAGCTAATAATCAAACACATATTGAACTAATAGGAACATAGGAATTGCTAGATGAAAAAAGAGCACAGTCCATCTAGTTTACCGTCAACCATCCTGCTAATTGCATGATAGAATGCTAATCGCACCGTATGTTTGTTTGAATTGTGTGAATTGGTTCCTCCCTCAAACAAACTGGCAAGTAATAACAAGTCCTCACAACATTGTACTGAGTTAGGATTGAACATAATTTCCGTGAGTGCAACTCATGCAAAACTCAAAAATACTGACACAATCCCCAAAAAGCTAATGACTCAAAAAATAATGGAAAGAATGAAAGACTTGCAGTTACATAGCGCCTTTCATGACGTCTTATGTCCCAAAGTACTTTACAGCCAATTAAGTATTTTTGAAGTGTTGCAATGCAGAAAATGCAGCAGCCAAATTGCGCACAGCAAGGTCCCACAAAATGGAGGATCATTGGAGGTGATGATGTTCCAATACACACTTCCTAGGTAGTGGAGGTCGTAGGTTTGGGAAGTACTGCTAAAAAAGCCTTGGTGAGTTGCTGCAGTGCATCCTGCAGATAGTACACACTGCAGCCACAGTACGCCAGTGGTGGAGGAGATGGATGTTTACGTTAGTGGATGAGGTGCCAATCAATATGTCTGTTCAGTTCCTCAAAAAGCTGTAAATATTGCTTTTTAAAAATATAGCGTGCATGAAACAGTTCCACTCCTGGAGGAGTTCTGCTATTCTACTGCTAAAATAAAGCAGGATTTCAGGTACATTTAAGTTGGGGTGTAGAAATCCAAAGAGATTGCTCTTCTAGAAGTTTCAAAAGTACAGCACAGGCAAAAGGAAGCTTACAGGCAAATCAAAGCCACGGGGAGCACCTGTAATAATTAGAAGTTAAAGGGGATCACCCAAGCTGAAAGGGAACAAAAGAGTAAAGGGATCTCACAAAGGAAACACCTGAGAAGGTAGACAATAAGGAAGCAACTAAGAGAAACATAAAAAACAAACGGCACCCGTGAGTAGTTAAAATAAAAAGGAAACAAAAGTACTTAGGAACTGCTACAGGCTGCTTACAAAACGGCCCACCAAATATTGACATTTATTTTTGAAGGGGCCAGGAGGAGTACCTGCAACTTGCCTGTAGAGTGAAAATGAGGTCCAGGGCTGTAAATGGCTCATGCCTTCCACTGGCCAGAACGATGGGCAGGCAGGTGATCTCTCCCGGTCTGCCAGCAGTTAAAAACTGGCCTTAGAAGAAGGGGTAGTTAGAAAAGCAGAGATTAGTTTGGCAGTTACAGATAGATTTGAGTCGTAAGGGATTTCTTTGCTCAGAAAAGTACATAGACATGTGTATTGTAAAGTCAATATTTACAGTTGTCTACCTAGAGCCAGATCAGTACAAAGTGAAGAAAGGTTGGATAGAGTAATGAAGGGGGATGGTAGGAAACATAGAAACATAGAAAATAGGTGCACGAGTAGGCCATTCGGCCCTTTGAGCCTGCAGCACCATTCAATAAGATCATGGCTGATCATTCCCTCAGTACCCCTTTCCTGCTTTCTCTCCATACCCCTTGATCCCCTTAGCCGTAAGGGCCATATCTAACTCCCTCATAAATATATCCAATGAACTGGCATCAACAACTCTCTGCGGCAGGCAATTCCACAGATTAATAACTCTCTGAGTGAAGAAGTTTCTCCTCATCTCAGTCCTAAATGGCCTACCCCTTATCCTAAGGCTATGTCCCCTGGTTCTGCACTTCTCCAACATCGGGAACATTCTACCGGCATCTAACCCGTCCCGTCCCATCAGTTTCTATGAGATCCCCTCTCATCCTTCAAACTCCAATGTATAAAGGCACAGTTGATCCAGTCTATCCTCATATGTCAGTCCTGCCATCCCGGGAATCAGTCTGGTGAACCTGCACTGCACTCCCTCAATAGCAAGAATGTCCTTCCTCAGATTAGGAGACCAAAACTAAACACAATATTCCAGGTGAGGTCTCACCAAGGCCCTGTATGACTGCAGTAAGATCTCCCTGCTCCTATACTCAAATCCCCTAGCTGTGAAGGCCAACATACCATTTGCCTACTTCACCGCCTGCTGTACCTGCATGCCAACTTTCAATGACTGATGAACCATGACACCCAGGTCTCGTTGCACCTCCCCTTTTCCTAATCTGCCGCCATTCAGATAATATTCATGATTTTGCCCCCAAAATGGATAACCTCACATTTATCCCCATTATACTGCACCCTGCAGCCTCTTAGTATCCTTCTCATAGCTCACACTGCCACCCAGTTTAGTGTCATCTGAAAACTTGGAGATATTACACTCAATCCCTTCATCTAAATCGTTAATTTATATTGTAAAGAGCTGGGGTCCCAGCACTGAGCCCTGCAGCACCCCACTAGTCACTGTCTGCCATTCTGAAAAGGACCCGTTTATCCTGACTCTCTGCTTCCTGTCTGCCAACCAGTTCTCTATCCACATCAGTACATTACCCCCAATATCATGCACTTTGATTTTGCACACCAATCTCTTGTGCGGGATCTTGTCAAAAGCCTTTTTGAAAGTCCAAATACACCACATCCACTGGTTCTCCATTGTCCACTCTGCCAGTTACATCCTCAAAAAATTCCAGAAGATTCATCAAGCATGATTTCCCTTTCATAAATCCATGCTGACTTGGACCGATCCCATCACTGCTTTCCAAATGCACTGTTATTTCATCCTTAATGATTGATTCCAACATTTTCCCCACTACTGATGTCAGGCTAACCGGTCGATAATTACCCCTTTTCTCTTTCCCCACCCTTTTATTTAAAGTGGTGTTACATGAGCTACCCTCCAGTCCATAGGAACTGATCCAGAGTCGATAGACTGTTGGAAAATGATCACCAATGCATCCACTATTTCTAAGGCCACTTCTTTAACTACTCTGGGATGCAGACTATCAGGCCCCAGGGATTTATCGGCCTTCAATCCCATCAATTTCCCTAACACAATTTCTCGCCTAAAAACGATATCCTTCAGTTACTCCTTGTCACTAGACCCACTGTCCCCGAGTACATTCAGAAGGTTATTTGTGTCTTCCTTCGTGAAGACAGAACCGAAGTTTTTGTTCCCCATTATAAATTCACCTGAATCCGACTGCAAGGGACCTACGTTTGCCTTCACTAATCTTTTTCTCTTCACCTATTCATAGAAGTTTTTGCATTCAGTTTTTATGTTCCCTGCAAGCTTCCTCTTGTACTCTATTTCCCCCCTCTTAATTAAACCCTTTGTCCTCCTCTGTTGAATTCTAAATTTCTCCCAGTCCTCAGGTTTGTTGCTTTTTCTAGCCAATTTATATGCCTCTTCCTTGGTTTTAACACTAGCCTTAATTTCCCTTATTAGCCATGGTTGAGCCACCTTCCCAGTTTTATTTTTACTCCAGACAGGGATGTACAATTGCTGAAGTTCATCCATGTGATCTTTAAATATTGGCCATTGTTTAGCCACCGTCAACCCTTTAAGAATCCTTTGCCAGTCTATTCTAGCCAATTCATGCCTCATACAGTCGAAGTTACCTTTCCTTAAGTTCAGGACCCTAGTTTCCGAATTAACTGTGTCACTCTCCATCTTAATAAAGAATTCTACCATATTATGGTCACTCTTCCCCAAGGGGCCTCGCACAACAAGATTGCTAATTAGTCCCTTCTCATTACACATCACCCAGTCTAGGATGGCCAGCTCTCTCGTTGGTTCCTCGACATATTTGTCTAGAAAACCATCCCTAATACACTCCAGGAAATCCTCCTCCACCGCATTGCTACCAGTTTGGGCTAGCCCAATCAATATGTAGATTAAAGTCGCCCAGGATAACTGCTGTACCTTTATTGCACACATCCCATATTTCTTGTTTGATGCTGTCCCCAACCTCACGACTACTGTTTGGTGGTCTATACACAACTCCCACTAGCGTTTTCTGCCCTTTGGTATTCCGCAGCTCCACCCATACCGATTCCACATCATCCAGGCTAATGTCCCTCCTTATTATTGCATTAATTTCCTCTTTAACCAGCAACGCCACCCTGCCTCCTTTTCCTCTCTGCCTCTCCTTCCTAAATGTTGAATACCCCTGGATGTTGAGTTCCCAGCCTTGGTCACCCTGGAGCCATGTCTCCATGATGCCAATTACATCATATCCATTAACTGCTGTCTGCGCAGTTAATTCGTCCACCTTATTCCGAACACTCCTCGCATTGAGGCACAGAGCCTTCAGGCTTGTCTTTTTAACACACTTTGCCCCTTTAGAATTTTGCTGTAATGAGGCCCTTTTTGTTTTTTGCCTTGGGTTTTTCTGCCCTCCACTTTTACTATTCTCCTTTCTATTTTTTGCTTCTGCCTCCTTTTTATTTCCCTCTGTCTCCCAACATAGGTTCCCATGATACGTGCAGCAGACTTTTGGATGAGCTCAAGTTCACGGCTGGTGGAAGATGGAAGGTAGAATCACACAGCCATCTCAATGCTGGAGACGAATTTAAGGAGCTAGGAGCTAAATTTAAAAGTAGGACCTCAAAAGTAGTAATCTCGGGATTGCTACCAGTGCCACGTGCTAGTCAGAGAAGGAATCGCAGGATAGCTCAGATGAATACGTGGCTTGAGCAGTGGTGCAGCAGGGAGGGATTCAAATTCCTAGGGCATTGGAACCGGTTCTGGGGGAGGTGGGACCAGTACAAACCGGACAGTCTGCACCTAGGCAGGACCGGAACCAATGTCCGAGGAGGAGTGTTTGCTAGTGCTGTTGGGAAGGAGTTAAACTAATATGGCAGAGGGATGTGAACCAATGCAGTGAGACAGAGGGAAACAAATTGGAGACAGAAGCAAAAGACAGAAAGGAGATGAGTAAAAGTGGAGGGCAGAGAAACCCAAGGCAAAAAACAAAAAGGGCCACTTTGCAGCAAAATTCTAAAGGGTCGAAGTGTGTTAAAAAGGCAAGCCTGAAGGCTCTGTGCCTCAATGCGAGGAGTATTCGGAATAAGGTGGACGAATTAACTGTGCAGATAGCAGTTAACGGATACAATGTGGTTGGCATCACGGAGACATAGCTCCTGGGTGACCAAGGCTGGGAACTCAACATCCAAGGGTACTCAACATTCAGGAAGGATAGACAGAAAGGAAAAGGAGGCGGGGTGGCGTTGCTGGTTAAAGAGGAAATTAAGGCAATTGTAAGGAAAGACATTAGCTTGGATGATGTGGAACCGGTATGGGTGGAGCTACGGAATACCAAGGAGCAGAAAACGCTAGTGGGAGTTGTGTACAGACCTCCAAACAGTAGTAGTGATGTTGGGGAGGGCATCAAACAGGAAATGAGGGGTGCATGCAATAAAGGTGCAGCATTTATCATGGGTGACTTTAATATGCATATAGATTGGGCTAACCAAACTGGAAACAATACGGTGGAGGAGGATTTCCTGGAGTGCATAAGGGATGGCTTTTTTTTTGACCAATATGTCGAGGAACCAACTAGGGGGGGAGCCATCTTAGACTGGGTGTTGTGTAATGAGAGAGGATTAACTAGCAATCTCGTTGTGCGAGGCCCCTTGGGGAAGAGTGACCATAATATGGTGGAATTCTACATTAGGATGGACAATGAAACAGTTAATTCAGAGACCATGGTCCAGAATTTAAAGAAGGGTAACTTTGAAGGTATGAGGCATGAATTGGCTAGGATAGATTGGCGAATGATGCTTATGGGGTTGACAGTGGATGGGCAATGGCAGACATTTAGAGACCGCATGGATGAACTACAACAATTGTACATCCCTGTCTGGCATAAAAATAAAAAAGGGAAGGTGGTTCAACCATGGCTATCAAGGGAAATCAGGGATAGTATTAAAGCCAAGGAAGTGGCATACAAATTGGCCAGAAATAGCAGCGAACCCGGGGACTGGGAGAAATTTAGAACTCAGCAGAGGAGGACGAAGGGTTTGAGTAGGGCAGGGAAAATAGAGTACGAGAGGAAGCTTGCAGGGAACATTAAAATGGACTGCAAAGGCTTCTATAGATATGTAAAGAGAAAAAGGTTCGTGAAGACAAACCTAGGTCCTCTGCAGTCAGAATCAGGGGAAGTCATAACTGGGAACAAAGAAATGGCAGACCAATTGAACAAGTACTTTGGATTCACTAAGGAGGACACAAACAACCTTCCGGATTTAAAAGGGGTCAGAGGGTCTCTTAAGAAGGAGGAACTGAGGGAAATCCTTATTAGTCAGGAAATTGTGTTGGGGAAATTGATGAGACTGAAGGCCGATAAATCCCCAGGGCCTGATGGTCTGCATCCCAGAGTACTTAAGGAGGTGGCCTTGGAAATAGCGGATGCATTGACAGTAATTTTCCAACACTCCATAGACTCTGGATCAGTTCCTATCGAGTGGAGGGTAGTCAATGTAACCCCACTTTTTAAAAAAGGAGGGAGAGAGAAAACAGGGAATTATGGACCGGTCAGCCTGACCTCAGCAGTGGGTAAAATGATGGAATCAATTATTAAGGATGTCATAGCAGCACATTTGGAAAGAGGTGACATGATAGGTCCAAGTCAGCATGGATTTGTGAAAGGGAAATCATGCTTGACAAATCTTCTGGAATTTTTTAAGGATGTTTCCAGTAGAGTGGACAAGGGAGAACCAGTTGATGTGGTGTATTTGGACTGTCAGAAGGCTTTCGACAAGGTCCCACACAAGAGATTAATGTGCAAGTTAAAGCACATAGGATTGGGGGTAGTGTGCTGACATGGATTGAGAACTGGTTGTCAGACAGGAAGCAAAGAGTAGGAGTAAATGGGTACTTTTCAGAATGGCAGGCAGTGACTAGTGGGATACCGCAAGGTTCTGTGCTGGGGCCCCAGCTGTTTACATTGTACATTAATGATTTAGACGAGGGGATTAAATGTAGTATCTACAAATTTGTGGATGATACTAAGTTGGGTGGCAGTGTGAGCTGCGAGCAGGATGCTATGATGCTGCAGAGTGACTTGGATAGGTTAGGTGAGTGGGCAAATGCATGGCAGATGAAGTATAATGTGGATAAATGTGAGGTTATCCACTTTGGTGGTAAAAACAGAGAGACAGACTATTATCTGAATGGTGACAGATTAGGAAAAGGGGAGGTGCAACGAGACCTGGGTGTCATGATACATCAGTCATTGAAGGTTGGCATGCAGGTACAGTAGGCGGTTAAGAAAGCAAATGGCATGTTGGCCTTCATAGCGAGGGGATTTGAGTACAGGGGCAGGGAGGTGTTACTACAGTTGTACAGGTCCTTGGTGAGGCCACATCTGGACTATTGTGTACAGTTTTGGTCTCCTAACTTGAGGAAGGACTTTCTTGCTATTGAGGGAGTGCAGCGAAGGTTCACCAGACTGATTCCCGGGATGGCGGGACTGACATATCAAGAAAGACTGGATCAACTAGGCTTGTATTCACTGGAGTTCAGAAGAATGAGAGGGGATCTCATAGAAACGTTTAAAATTCTGACGGGTTTAGACAGGGTAGATGCAGGAAGAATGTTCCCAATGTTGGGGAAGTCCAGAACAAGGAGTCACAGCCTAAGGATAAGGGGTAAGCCATTTAGGACCGAGATGAGGAGAAACTTCTTCACCCAGAGAGTGGTGAACCTGTGGAATTCTCTACCACAGAAAGTTGTTGAGGCCAATTCACTAAATATATTCAAGAAGGAGTTAGATGTAGTCCTTACTACTAGGGGGATCAAGGGGTGTGGCGAGAAAGCAGGAATGGGGTACTGAAGTTACATGTTCAGCCATGAACTCATTGAATGGTGGTGTAGGCTCGAAGGGCCGAATGGCCGACTCCTGCACCTATTTTCTATGTTTCTATGTTTCTATGAGTCCTTAACCTCGGCAAGACATGAAAGGTGGAGGAGCCTTCTGGAGAAGAGTAACCTCACTCACTAAAGAAGGAAAACACGGGCCTTGCTCCATGAACTTAGCGGGGCAAACCCCGCCTATAGACGCAGGATGACCATCAGAGCGAACGCCATTACATTCCACTTGATACAAACATCAAAAACTTCAGTGGACCAAGAATGTTGATGGCAGCTTTTGACAAACTTGATGGCGGCACCAAGATCGTCAAGATGTCTGATCCATTCACCTTGGAAAAATTAAACGCAGCCCTTCGATAACCAAATCTGGAAAAGCTGTGGCCCAGATGTTGTTTACCCAGAATACTTAACAGCACTGGGACCCAAAGTGAAGAGATGGTTGACCTTCTTTTCCGACGTATGGTAAAATTCCAATTATCTGGAGGGAAGCTAAAATATTTGCCCTCCTGAAGCAGGGGAAGAATACTTATGAGGCCTCCAGCCACCGCCCGATCTCCTTACTTTGCACTTGTTATCAAGTGCTGGAGAGGCTTCCACTCCACAGACTAGCTCCAATCATCGAGCCATCCATCCCCAAGGAGCAAGTGGGCTTCCTGAGCGGCCATAACTGTTGCGACCAAATGGTAGCTTTAACCATGTATATCAAAGCAGCCTTCCAGCATCACCTCCAGATCTCCGTGGCACTCGTGGGCTTGTCAGTGGTGTATGACACACTATGGAAGCACGTACTGCCTTTCAAGCTCTCAACCATTTTACCTTGCAGAACAACGATTCCTCTTCTCAACTCCATGCTCAGTTACCAACGTTTCCATGCATACTCTGGCACCAAGAAGAGCAAATATAGGACACTCAACAACATGCTCCCACAGGTTATGTCTTGGCACCAATGTTATTCAATATCTCACCAGTGACCTGCCCAAAACAGAATCCCTTGGTCACGCAAAATAAGAATCTGTCCACCACCGAGGAGACCCTGACCAGTGATTTACAGAGAATGGAGGCCTACTTCCGCCGATGGCAACTCCGGCCAAACCCGCAAAAGACCATCACTTTGGCATAACACTCAACACCCATCAAGCAAACCAAGCTCTGAAAGTCTCCTTTTTGCGGTGCAAAGATAAACCATGCCAAAAAACCTTACCATTTAATTGTCACGCTCAATCACACCCTGTCACATAGACAGCAGCTCCAGAACCTTGAGAAGAGACTAAAGAGTAGGGCCAACCTGGCCCAGAAACTCGCTGGATCCACACGGGGAGCAAACGCTCAAACCCTCCATACGGCAGAACTCGTCCTGCTGTACTCCACAGTGGAGTACTGCTCTCCGGCATGGCTATCTTAACCGAAAAGGGATTAAGGAGTTATGGGGAGCGGGTAGGAAAGTGGACCTGAGTCCATGATCGGATCAGCCATAATCGTATTAAATGGCGGAGCAGGCTTGAGGGGCCGTATGGCCTACTCCTCTACTATTTCTTATGTTCTTATGTTATTATATGTCAAATCCATTGATGTCCAGCTGAATTCGACGATGAGAATTATCACCAGTATGCTTTTATCGACACCAACACCTTGGCTGTCTGTGCTTCCAAACATCGCACTACCACACCAATACCGCGAATATTGCCTGTTGGTAGGTCAAAATCCTGGAACTCTCTCCCTAACAGCACCATGGGAGTACATAAGAACATAAGAACATAAGAATTAGGAACAGGAGTAGGCCATCAAGCCCCTCGAGCCTGCTCCGCCATTCAACAAGATTATGGCTGATCTGGCCGTGGACTCAGCTCAACTTACCCGCCCGCTCCCCATAACCCTTAATTCCCTTATTAGTTAAAAATCTATCGATCTGTGACTTGAATACATTCAATGAGCTAGCCTCAACTGCTTCCTTGGGCAGAGAATTCCACAGATTCACAACCCTCTGGGAGAAGAAATTCCTTCTCAACTCGGTTTTAAATTGGCTCCCCCGTATTTTGAGGCTGTGCCCCCTAGTTCTAGTCTCCCCGACCAGTGGAAACAACCTCTCTGCCTCTATCTTGTCTATCCCTTTCATTATTTTAAATGTTTCTATAAGATCACCCCTCATCCTTCTGAACTCCAACGAGTAAAGACCCAGTCTACTCAATCTATCATCATAAGGTAACCCCCTCATCTCCGGAATCAACCTAGTGAATCGTCTCTGTACCCCCTCCAAAGCCAGTATATCCTTCTTTAAGTAAGGTGACCAAAACTGCACGCAGTACTCCAGGTGCGGCCTCATCAATATCCTATGCAGTTGCAGAAGGACCTCCCTGCTTTTGTACTCCATCCCTCTCACAATGAAGGCCAACATTCCATTCGCCTTCCTGATTACCTGCTGCACCTGTAAACTAACTTTTTGGGATTCAGAGTTTCATGCACAAGGACCCCCAGGTCCCTCTGCACCGCAGCATGTTGTAATTTCTCCCCATTCAAATAGTATTCCCTTTTTTTGTTTTTTTTCCCAAGGTGGATGACCTCACACTTTCCGACATTGTATTCCATCTGCCAAACCTTAGCCCATTTGCTTAACCTATCTAAATCTCTTTGCAGCCTCTCTGTGTCCTCTACACAACCCGCTTTCCCACTAATCTTTGTGTCATCTGCAAATTTTGTTACACTACACTCTGTCCCCTCTTCCAGGTCATCTATGTATATTGTTAACAGTTGTGGTCCCAGCACCGATCCCTGTGGCACACCACTAACCACCGATTTCCAACACGAAAAGGACCCATTTATCCCGACTCTCTGCTTTCTGTTTGCCAGCCAATTCTCTATCCATGCTAATAGATTTCCACTGATCCCGCGTACCTTTATCTTCTGCAGTAACCTTTTCTGTGGCACCTTATCGAATGGCTTTTGAAAATCTAGATACACCACATCCATCGGCACACCTCTATCCACCATGCTCGTTATATCCTCAAAGAATTCCAGTAAATTAGTTAAACATGATTTCCCCTTCATGCATCCATGCTGCGTCTGCTTGATTGCACTATTCCTATCTAGATGTCCCGCTATTTCTTCCTTAATGATAGTTTCAAGCATTTCCCCCACTACAGATGTTAAACTAACCGGCCTATAGTTACCTGCCTTTTGTCTGCCCCCTTTTTTAAACAGAGGCGTTACATTAGCTGCTTTCCAATCCGCTGGTACCTCCCCAGAGTCCAGAGAATTTTGGTAGATTATAACGAATCCATCTGCTATAACTTCCGCCATTTCTTTTAATAGATTGGGATGCATTTCATCAGGACCAGGGGGCTTGTCTACCTTGAGTCCCATTAGCCTGTCCAGCACTACCCCTCTAGTGATAGTGATTGTCTCCAGGTCCTCCCTACCCACATTCCTGTGACCAGCAATTTCTGGCATGGTTTCTGTGTCTTCCACTGTGAAGACCGAAGCAAAATAATTGTTTAAGGTCTCAGCCATTTCCACATTTCCCATTATTAAATCCCCCTTCTCATCTTCTAAGGGACCAACATTTACTTTAGTCACTCTTTTTCGTTTTATATATCTGTAAAAGCTTTTACTGTCCGTTTTTATGTTTTGCGCAAGTTTACCTTTGTAATCTATCTTTCCTTTCTTTATTGCTTTCTTAGTCATTCTTTGCTGTCGTTTAAAATGTTCCCAATCTTCTATTTTCCCACTAACCTTGGCCACCTTATACGCATTGGTTTTTAATTTGATACTCTCCTTAATTTCCCTGGTTATCCACGGCTGGTTATCCCTTCTCTTACCGCCCTTCTTTTTCATTGGAATATATTTTTGTTGAGCACTATGAAAGAGCTCCTTCAAAGTCCTCCACTGTTCCTCAATTGTGCCACCGTTTAGTCTGTGTTTCCAGTCTACTTTAGCCAACTCTGCCCTCATCCCAATATAGTCCCCTTTCTTTAAGCATAGTATGCTCGTTTGAGACACTACTTCCTCACCCTCAATCTGTATTACAAATTCAACCATACTGTGATCACTCATTCCGAGAGGATCTTTTACTTGGAGATCGTTTATTTTTCCTGTCTCATTGCACAGGACCAGATCTAAGATAGCTTGCTCCCTTGTAGGTTCTGTAACATACTGTTCTAAGAAACAATCCCGTATGCATTCTATGAATTCCTCCTCCAGGCTACCCCGTGCGATTTGAGTTGACCAATCGATATGTAGGTTAAAATCCCCCATGATTACTGCCATTCCTTTTTCACATGCCTCCATTATTCCCTTGATTATTGCCCGCCCCACCGTGGAGTTATTATTTGGGGGCCTATAAACTACGCCCACCAGTGACTTTTTCCCCTTACTATCTCTAATCTCCACCCACAGTGATTCAACATTTTGTTCATTAGAGCTAATATCATCTCTCACAACTGCCCTGATATCATCCTTTATTAACAGAGCTACCCCACCTTCTTTCCCTTCTTGTCTATCTTTCCGAATCGTCAGATACCCCTGTATGTTTATTTCCCAGTCTTGGCCACCCTGCAACCACGTTTCTGTAATGGCCACCAAATCATACCCATTTGTAATGATTTGTGCCGTCAACTCATTTACTTTATTTCGAATGCTGCGTGCGTTTAGGTAGAGTGTTTTAACCCTAGTATTTAATCCATGATTTTTAGTTTTGACCCCTCCTGCAGCCCCTTTACATTCAGTGGTCCTTTTTGTTTTTTGCCTTGGGTTTCTCTGCCCTCCACTTTTACTCATCTCCTTTCTGTTTTTTGCTTTCCCATACCTTCACCACAGTTCCTCGCAACCTTCAATCGCCTCAGAACTGGTCATGGTTGATGCTGCCACCTTGTCCATAAATGAAAGATGAAAGCAGCCCCATCATGCGACTGCAGAGCTCCTAATCAGACCCTGGAACACATTATTGAGCACTGCCCTGGGAGGAAAGATACCCATGCTGTTACAGCGGGAGCTTTGACCTAGATATCTGACTTAGATATTGATATTTTATTTGTTTTTTGTTACTACCATATGAAAGAAGAATTATAGAATGATACAGTTCAAAAGAGCCCAGAATTGAACACACTACTCCAGCCAAGGCCTAACAGGTGATTTATAAAGGTTTAGCATAACTTCCTTGGTTTTTCACTATACCTCCACTTCTAAAGTAGAAATGAGGATTTACGGGTATGAAGATTCTCTCTTTAACGATGTAACACTTTTCGCGGTGGGAAACAATTGGTAGTGGAGAAGAGAAGCCGGGAGTTATCTTTGCTCTCCGGGATGATCCTGGAGTAGTGAACAGTTTTGGCAGAGAAAAGCAGGACCAAATTCTGCATTATGTGGTTCAGCTAGATCTGGCAATGAATGGCTAAACCAGTTGTGCCCCATAAATGTTCAAATCTGCATCCCTTAGACTTAAGAGAGCAAAGTTGAGGGTCGTACCAAGCAGGAGAATATTGTAACATAGAGCTCCCCTCGTGGACGACTACTCCGTCTAGTGGACTACTGTGGTAATGCAACTGCTGATGTATAATAATAAAAGGGCCATGTGACTAGATCACCTGACAAGTTCCTGTGTAATGAAGCCGTCATGTAAGTGTGTGTTTGTGATGTCTTAGAGAAGATATCAGATTGGCGACAATGATAGGATAATTAGATTCCCGAGCTGAAATTTGTGGTGGTGGATGATTCCTGCCAAACAACAGAGACACTTTGAGAGGTTCTTTGTTTTGCAGCACAGCTAAAAATCCAAGGTAAATTTCAAGCACACTGTTGACATTGCCACAGTCCAGATCGTCACACCTATGGGAATAATAGGGCACTTGGGTGAGTTCCATCCCGACCAAGAGACTTTCGGAGCATATGTGGAACGGATAGAAATGTTTTTCACCGCAGATAGTATCATCGAAGTCCCCAATGATGAAAACGGTAACCGGGTGGTTTTAGAAAGAAAACGGTCTAGTTTCCTGACTGAAGCAGGCCCCGAAGTGTATGAAACCCTGAAAAGTCTGCTTCTTCCTGTCAAGCCAAAGGACACGCCATTGACACAGGTTCTAACAACACTACAGTCCTGAGCCCCTGGAAATTGCTGAAATACGAGATCAGTTAACTGATGAGAATCTCAGTGATTACATTGCAGCATTAAAAAAGCTATCCATTCACTTTAATTTCGGAAACTTTCAGGACCGAGCATTGCGTGACCGCTTTGTTTGTGGGATGAAAAATTAAGCAATCAGAAGAAAGTTGTTGACAACTGTTATGTGCATTATAAAGTAATGAAACTGAGTACTGAAAGTGTGACCTTAGCTCCTTTACTCAAACTCCAGAGTGTTGGTACAGCATGGGATGCCTGCTTATATACAGTACTCCCAAGGGATGCTGGGATCCCTTGGGACTCCAACAGGTATGCTCTCTGGTGGCAGTATGATACACATTACCTAGGGTTGCATACATAACATTACTCCTTCCCAAAGTCAACACTTATTTACAGGGTGAGATGATCTGGGGCTTTTCACTCCCTTGTCGATCGTCTCGGTACAAATGCAAGTGTGGGTGAGTTGGTTGGTTCTTCGCTGAGCTGCTGGGCAGCTGGTCTTGCTGGGTTGCTGGGGATGGTGAGTTCAGCTTTGTGGTCAACCGTGATGTCGGTTGCCACTTGTGTGTGTGCTGGAGGGTCGTAGTTGGTGGTGTCCTCTTCAGGTTGCTCGTGGCTGTCTGTGAATCGCAGTTTGGTTTAGTTCAAATGCTTTCTGCAAGTTAGTCCATTAGCAAGTTTGACCTGAAACACTCTACTCCCTTCTTTGGCTATGACAGTGCCTGCAAGCCATTTGGGACCATGTCCATAGTTGAGTACAAATACTGGGTCATTGACCTCAATATCGCGTGACAAGTTTGCGCGATCATGGTACATGCTTTATTGATGCCGCCTGTCCTCGACGTGATCATGAAGATCAGGGTGGACAAGAGAGAGCCTTGTTTTGAGTGCCCTTTTCATGAGAAGCTCGGCTGGGGAACACCGGTGAGCGAGTGGGGTCTGGTGCGGTAGCTGAGCAGCACTCGGGACAGGCGGGTCTGCAGGAAGCCTTCCGACACACGTTTCAAGTTTTGCTTGATGGCCCGTTCTGCCTGGCCATTGGATGCGGGCTTGAACGGGGCAGATGTGACGTGCTTGATCTCATTGCGGGTCATGAATTCCTTGAATTCAGCACTGGTGAAGCACGGCACATTGTCGCTGACAAGGACACCAGGCAGGCCATGTGTGGCGAAAATCGCTCGTAGGCTTTCGATGGTGGCAGTGGATGTGCTTACAGACATTATTACGTACTCAATCCATTTTGAATAAGCATTCACAATGACCAAAAACATTTTGACTAGAAACGGGCCCGCAAAGTCAACGTGGATCCTAGACCATGGTTTGGAGGGCCATGATCACAAACTTAGCGGTACTTCCCTGGGTGCATTGCTCAGTTGAGAGCAAGTGTTGCACTTGCGCACGCAAGACTCCAAATCTGAGTCGATGCCAGGCCACCACACATGGGATCTGGCTATAGCTTTCATCATTACTGTGCCTGGGTGGGTACTGTGTAGGTCACGTATGAATGTCTCCCTGCCTTTCTTAGGCAAAACCACGCAATTGCCCCACAAAAGACAGTCCGCCTGTATGGACATTTCATCTTTGCACCGTTGGAAGGGTTGGTCTCTTCATGCATCTCCGCTGGGACGCTGGACCAACTCCCATGGAGGACACAGTTTTTTATAAGGGACAGTAGGGGATCCTGGCTGGTCCAGGTCCTGATCTGGCGGGCCGTAACGGGTGACTTTTCGTTTTCAAATGCATCCATCACCAAGAGCAAGTCTGCCGGTGGTGGGCAATGGTAGCCGACTAAGAGCATCAGCGCAGTTCTCTGTGCCTAGTCTGTGGTGGATTACATAGTTATATGCAGACAGCGTAAGCGCCCATCTTTGGGTGCGGGCAGAGGCATTGGTATTAATCCCTTTACTTTCTGAGAATAGCGATATGAGCAGCTTATGTTCAGTTTCTAACTGAAACTTGAGACTAAACAGATTCTGGTGCATTTTTTTCACCCCGTAAACGCATGCCAGAGCATCTTTTTCAATCATGCTGTAGGCCATTTCGGCCTTGGACAAATTCCTGGATGCATAAGCAACCGGTTGCAATATTCCCAATTCATTTGTTTGTTGTAACACACACCCGACCTCGTACGAAGATGCATCGCAACCTAGCATTAAACGTTTACATGGGTTATACAGAACAAGCAGTTTGTTGGAACATAACAGATTTCTGGCTTTCTCAAAAGCAACCTCTTGTGATTTCCCCCATACCCAGTCATGTGCGTAGCAGCACATGTAGGGGTTCTAGTAAAGTGCTTAACCCGGGTAGGAAATTCCCAAAATAGCTGAGTCCCAGGAACGACCGCAGCTCCGTCACGTTCTGTGGTCTCGGTGCATTCTTGATGGCCTCTGTCTTGGTGTCGGTGGGTCTGATGCCGACTGCCGCGATTCTTCTCCCTAAGAACTTGACTTCTGGCGCCAGAAAAACACACTTC
Organism: Pristiophorus japonicus; assembly: GCF_044704955.1. NCBI lineage: Eukaryota > Metazoa > Chordata > Chondrichthyes > Pristiophoridae > Pristiophorus > Pristiophorus japonicus. The sequence goes on along the minus strand of NC_091989.1, from coordinate 78,868,161 downwards.
GAGCATTTCAACCTGAGTCCCACGCGATCTAGCCGACCTAGAACCTCTTCCAGGTTCTTCAAGTGTTTGATGGTGTTCTGACCTGTGACCAGTATGTCGCCCTGGAAAAGCACGGTGCATGGAACCGACTTTAGCAGGCTCTCCATGTTCTTTTGAAAAATTGCCGTGGCCGATCGAATCCCAAACGAGCATCTGTTGTAGATGAACAGACCTTTGTGCGTGTTGATGCAGGTGAGGCCTTTCGAAGATTCCGCCAGCTCCTGCGTCATGTAGGTCGAGGTCAGGTCCAACTTGGTGAACGTCTTTCCTCCAGCCAGGGTCGCAAATAGGTTGTCTGCCTTGGGTAGCGGGTACTGGTCCTGTAGCGAAAAACGGTTAATCGTTACTTTATAGTCCCCACAAATTCTGACCGTGCCATCGCCTTTGAGAACCGAAACAATCGGGCTGGCCCACTTGTTAAACTCCACCGGTGTGATGATGCCTTCTCGCTGCAGCCTGTCCAGCTCAATTTCCACTTTATCTCGCATCATATATGGCACCGCCCATGCCTTGTGGTGGATAGGTCGTGCACCGGGAACCAAGTGGATCTGCATCTTCGCCCTCGAAAAACTTCTGATGCCTGGCTCAAACAACGACGGGAACTTGCTCAGAACCTGAGCACATGAGGCGTCGTCGACGGACAAGAGCACTCAGATGGCGTCCCAGTTCCAGCGGATTTTTCCCTGCCAGCTTCTGCCGAACATTGTGGGGCCATCTCCTGGTACAATCCATAGTGGGAGTTCGTGCACTGCTCCATCATAGGAGACTTTTACTGTTGCGCTGCAAATTACAGGGATCAGCTTTTTAGTGTAAGTTCTTAGCTTGGTATGAATGGGGCTAAGCTTGGGCCTGTGAATCTTGTTGCCCTACAGCCTGTCGAAGGCCTTTTTGCTCATGATGGACTGACTCGCACCCGTGTCCAGTTTCATGGATACTGGAATTCTGTCCAGTTTGACTTTTAGCATGATCGATGGACATTTCGTGGTGAAGGTGTGTACCCCGTACACTTCTGCCTCCTCGGTTCGAGTCTGTAGTTCAGCCTGATCCACCATGGATCGATCCTCCTCTGCAATGTGGTGGTTTGCAGGGTTTTCAGCTTGTCTGCACGTTCGCTGGAGGTGTCCCATTGTTCCACAGCCTTTGCACACATAGTGTTTGAAGCGGCATTGATGGGCTTGATGATCACCCCCCAGCGCCAATAAGGTGTTAACTGCCTCACATTAACGTTTGATGGCGGACTCTGAGTCATCTGAGGTCGTGCAGCTGCAGCCATATACTTTATGCCACATGCATTCCTGCCTAAAAACAATGTTATTTTGTGTACAGTACTTGCTGAAACCTCTTTATGCTGCGAAATTTGTTTGGTGTTATCGCTGGTGGACATAAATGCCTGAGCTATCGTTATTGCTTTGCTCAGGTTTGGTGTTTCAACAGTCAATAGTTTGCGAATGATATCCTCATGGCCAATGCCAAGCACAAAGACGTCTCTTAGCATTTGCTCAAGGAATCCATCGAATTCGCAATGTCCTGCAAGGCGCCTTAGTTCGGCGATGTAGCTCGAGACGTCCTGGCCTTCAAACTGTTGACATGTGTAAAATCGATACCTTACCCTCAGAACGCTGTCCTTCGGATTTAGGTGCTCCCGGACCAGCGTACACAGTTCTTCATACGATTTGGTTGTTGGTTTCACCGGAGCTAGAAGATTTTTGATGAGGCCATAGGTTGTTGCCCCACAGACCGTGAGGTGGATCGCCCTTTGTTTGGCAGTGTTCTCATCCCCTTCCAGCTCATTGGCCATGAAGTATTGGTCGAGTCGCTCCACGAAGGCCTCCCAATCGTCCACTTCTGAGAATTTCTCCGGATACCAACAGTTCTCTGCATTTTCGAGTGATCGTTCGTTATCTCATCACCAGTTGTTATGTTCATAATAAAGTAATGTAACTGAAAACTGTAGCCATGAGTAAGTGTGACCTTAGCTCCTTTATTCAAACTCCAGAGTGTTGGTACAGCATGGGAGACCTGCTTATATACAGTGCTCCCATGGGATGCTGGGATCCCTTGGGACTCCAACAGGTATGCCCTCATGTGGCGGTATGATGCAGGTTACCTACCGTTGCATACATAACAACAACCCCTTAACTTGATTTTGATTTAGCTTGTCAGACAGCTATGTCGATTGATATGGCCGACCAATACTCCCGAGAATTTCGTGCCATTTCCAGTTGTCAGCCAACCGAGGTGAGTCACCTGCAGGTTAAAAGAAAAAGGCAGTTGGGCCCCAAGGCCTCAGCAACTGGCCAGGGTAACAGTAAATTGAAGTCATGATATCATGACTTCAATTTACTGTTACCCTGGCCAGTTGCTTCTGCAGGAAGCATTCCATTCTGCTCAAAGCTGTCCATATGTAAAGGCAGAGTGTTTCTTCTGCAGGAAAACTGGGCATTTTGGGAAGGCATGCCAACTGAAGAGTAAACCGATGTTCAATGCTAGAAGTAGTAATCGCCAGAGACAACATAGCCTTGAAGCGAGGCAACAGGACAAGGAGGTTTGGGAGATACACGTCACCAGGAGCACAAGGGTACCTAACAGTGATGTGCGAAGTATCCGTCTTCCAAGTAGATGTTGCGAGAACCAGGATACCCATGGAAATCGACACTGGTGCATCCATGAGCATAGTACCGGAATTGCTGTATCTCGACAAATTTAATGATTTTCCACTGAAGAGGCCGAAGACAGAGCTGCGAGGCTACTCAAGAGAGCAAATCCCTGTGATAGAATGTATCACCGTACCGGTGAAATAAATGCAGTTTCAGAGCTTGCCTCTCAATAGTGTCAGGAAACAAGCCTGCCTTAATAGGTAGAAATTAGTTGGGATCACTGAAGCTGGATTGGAATGAGATTTTTCGTGTAGAAACAAAATTTGCATTGAAAGGGAAGCTTTGGCATTAATTTTTGGGGTCAAGAAGTTCCACAAATACTTGTATGGTCATAAGTTTACCATCATTACAGACCATAAGCCCCTGACAGCAAACCTCCATCCAAAGTCCCCGGTTCCAACCTTAGTTGCAGCCCAAATGCAGAGATGGGCTTTGATTTTGTCAGCATATACGTATGACATTGAGTACAGACGATCAGCTGATGTTATGTCCAGGTTGTCATCCCCATCACAAGTTACACCCAATAGGGAAGAAGTGTTCTATTTTTCATACATTGATGAGCTGCAGTCACAGCTGAAGAGATTGGTAGAGCAACCAAATGGTAGAGTAAGAGAGAGAAGTGTGAAATTGAATCAGAAAGTTAGAGTGAAGAACCATCACCATAAATGATTAAAGTGGTTACCAGGAAGAATAGTGAAGATAAATGTACCTCGCACATATTTGGGCAAGATATTTGATCATGGACAAGTTAGGTTTGTTCACGTAGATCATATGTTACCTACAGATGTGGAAGAAGTTGAAAATTGGAATGATTTGATTATTTCTGATGAGTCAGATAGTTTTGTTACAAGTAGAGTACCAGTAACAAATCCTACATCAGATGTACTATGAAACAAGTCCAATAGAAAATCAGAATTTAAGTCTGAGTCCGAGTCGGGCAGACAAACGGTCTAAAGCTGTGGAGAGTCCAAATGTAGATCAAAGACATTCCTTGGAGAAAAACTCTCCTCAGGCTCAGCCTAGAATGAGTCTAAGTTCAACACCAAGTTTATAAAGTTTTGTTCAAGAGCAAAGGTATCCTCTTCGAAACAGAAAACAATTGGTTAAGTTTGATTTGTAAATATGGCAAAATAAGTCCACATCTTTTGTTTTGTGTAACCATGCTAGTTATGTATGATAATAATTTTGTTATACAGGCAACTCTCGATTATCTGGGTCCCTCGGGGATCGGGCTATTCCGGGTAAATGATTTTGCCGCTAAGACGAGTGCACTTGGCGAGAATGTTTGAGTCCCAAATTTGACGTGGAGAGAAAGGTAAAAACGCGGGCAAGGACACGGTGAACCGTATTGTGTTGGAAGCGGATATTTTTAAACTCTCTGGAGTGGAACATTCAATAAATAATTAATTGCACCCAGGGTTGCAGTTACTTACTGATGTCAGCGCTTTCGTGCAAACAGCGGACGGTGCAGAAAGTGGTCAGCGCAGAACTGTGTGTGGGTGGGCTTAATGGTCGTGTGCAAAACATAGAAACATAGAAACATAGAAAATAGGTGCAGGAGTAGGCCATTCGGCCCTTCTAGCCTGCACCGCCATTCAATGAGTTCATGGCTGAACATTCAACTTCAGTACCCCATTCCTGCTTTCTCGCCATACCCCTTGATCCCCCTAGTAGTAAGGACCTCATCTAACTCCTTTTTGAATATATTTAGTGAATTGGCCTCAACAACTTTCTGTGGTAGAGAATTCCACAGGTTCACCACTCTCTGGGTGAAGAAGTTCCTCCGCATCTCGGTCCTAAATGGCTTACCCCTTATCCTTAGACTGTGACCTCTGGTTCTGGACTTCCCCAACATTGGGAACATTCTTCCTGCATCTAACCCCGTCAGAATTTTAAATGTTTCTATGAGGTCCCCTCTCATTCTTCTGAACTCCAGTGAATACAAGCCCAGTTGATCCAGTCTTTCTTGATAGGTCAGTCCCGCCATCCCGGGAATCAGTCTGGTGAACCTTCGCTGCACTCCCTCAATAGCAAGAATGTCCTTCCTCAGGTTAGGAGACCAAAACTGTGCACAATACTCCAGGTGTGGCCTCACCAATGCCCTGTACAACTGTAGCAACACCTCCCTGCCCCTCTACTCAAATCCCCTTGCTATGAAGGCCAACATGCCATTTGCTTTCTTAACCGCCTGCTGCACCTGCATGCCAACCTTCAATGACTGATGTACCATGACACCCAGGTCTCTTTGCACCTCCCCTTTTCCTAATCTGTCACCATTCAGATAATAGTCTGTCTCTCTGTTTTTACCACCAAAGTGGATAACCTCACATTTATCCACATTATACTTCATCTGCCATGCATTTGCCCACTCACCTAACCTATCCAAGTCGCTCTGCAGCCTCACAGCATCCTCCTCGCAGCTCACACTGCCACCCAACTTAGTGTCATCCGCAAATTTAGAGATACTACATTTAATCCCCTCATCTAAATCATTAATGTACAGTGTAAACAGCTGGGGCCCCAGCACAGAACCTTGCGGTACCCCACTAGTCACTGCCTGCCATTCTGAAAAGTACCCATTTACTCCTACTCTTTGCTTCCTGTCTGACAACCAGTTCTCAATCCATGTCAGTACACTACCCCAATCCCATGTGCTCTAACTTTGCACATCAATCTCTTGTGTGGGACCTTGTCGAACGCCTTCTGAAAGTCCAAATATACCACATCAACTGGTTCTCCCTTATCCACTCTACTGGAAACATCCTCAGAAGGAGATGCTTAAAGGAGGAACAGACCAAGGTAAGAGTGCGTTAAAGACCAAAAATGAGTAGTTTGGACAGGAGCTTTGCATTGCTTTCTGTTGCAGTTGGGATCAGCTTGTTTTCCAGTGCTGAGATTAGAAAAACAGCAAAATGTCCATCTCAGTGCAGCAGTACACGGGACACTATCACAGTTTTTAAAAGTGCCACTGCAGCGGGTTCTCCGTTAGATCCATGTACAGATAATCGAGAGTTGCCTGTAAATTACTTTTTCATTAAGGAGGGAGAAGTGTAATATAGAGCTCTCCTAGTGGTGGACTACTGCTCCATCTAGTGGACTACTTTGGTAATGCAACTGCTGATGTATAATAATAAAAGGGTCAGGTGACCAGGTCACCTGACAAGTACCTGTGTAATGGAGCCATCTTGTAAGTGTGTGTTTGTGATGTCGCAGAGAGGATATCACAGATATCTCGATCAGAAACTTGCCATGGGTTTGGGTAGGCAATAGCGAGTAAACAATAGAGAACAAGGATTTTGAAGGAGATGCTTAAAGGAGGAACAGACCAAGGTGAGATTTGCTAATAAGGGCCACACCATCACGGGATGCCTGTGCAGCGAAGTCGGTGGAAAGTATAACTGGGCAGGCAGGCTTCAGTAAGGGTGTGGCCCTTATTACCAATGTTGGTCATCAATGTTGGTCCAATCAAAAAATGAGTTGACAGAATTTTATTTTATGATTGACAGCAAAAATGGCCATTCACAGAGTGAGCCAAGGCTACTTATCTACAAACCCCAGACTCAATTTCCAGTATTGTATTGGATAGTGAGGGCTGGATTTTCTGCTTGGTATCATCTCTCTTTTCACCCCGGAGAGGCGGCAATGGCGGCGGTAAGCTCTTCCCGCGCCACTCCAGGTTTTTTGGGGCCGGTTTCGGCGAGGTGCAGACACCAGTTCAATTTTTGGCTCCCGCTTGACCCATAGCGCTCCATCGAGCGTCGTGCTGGGACCGCCTGTGAAAACAATTCTCGGCCGGTATCAGGACTGCTGTGCCGCCATTATTGCCCCGAAATGACCAAAGCCGAAAATCCAGCCCAGATGGTTCCTTAATGTCCTTCAAGGTAGGGAGTCTGCCACCCCTACCCAGTCTGGCCTACACATGAATACAATCCCACACTCTGTGGTTGACCCGAATGCTGCCAGTTGTAAACAATCGCTATGCAGTTTAAGAAGAAACAAACTGGACGACAACAACCCAGGTATTGTAAAAGAATAAGACCAAGGTAATCTGAACCCAGTCAACTCTACAAAGTTCTCTTCAGCAAGCTTAGACAGCTGTCTCACAGTCTCGCCAAACAAAAGCCTGACATAGCTGTACTCACAGAATCATATTTATAACCCAACATTCCAGACTCTTCTGTCACCATCCCTGGGTATGTCCTGTTCCACCAACAGGACAGACACAGCAGAGTAGAGTACAGTGGCATACGGCCAGGCGGGAGTGACCCTGTGAGTCCTCAACATTGCCTCCTGAGCCTATCAAGTCAAATAAGGTCAAGGACATAGCTGTCAGACTGTGCCTGTGTCAGGTGCTGAGGGATTCAACACAAGGAAGTAACCTACTTGGTCTTGTTCTCACCAACCTTCTTGCTGATCACCATCCCAAGTGACAGCATAGGAGGAAGCTCTAAGGAAAGCAAATGCACTGAATGTATTCTAGGTGGAGGGCTTCAATTTCCACAACAAGAGTGGCTCAGTAATACACCACTGACCAAACTGAACAAGTCCTGAAGGATATAGCTCCCAGACTGGACCTGCATCAGGTGCTGAGGGAATCACCAAAAAGAAGTAACCTACTGGATCTTGTCCTCACCAACCTACCTGTTGCAGACACTTCTGTCCATGATAACATTAGTAGGAGTTGTGAAGACAAGTTTCTTTTCCACCGTAAGGACATCCTCCAATCCTCTATCATGTGTTGTAATTCTGCCATGGTAACTGGGACAGACTCAGACAGAGCTAGTGGCTCAAAACTGGGAATCCATGAGGCACTTTGGGCCATCAGCAGCTGCAGAATTGTATATCACCACAATCTGTGATGTCATTACACAGATGAGACTGAACACAGGGAGGTTAAAGTAACAGTGACCTCAGTCTTTATTAAGACACACCAGAGTGAGGAACAGGCCTTAGGGGCCGGCTTATATACAGTGCTCCCAAGGGATGCTGGGATCCCTTGGAACTTCAGAAGATGCACTCCCTGGTGGCGGAACATGGGAGTGCATGCTTTACAGATATACAACATCACTCCCCCGCAAAGTCAAAGTGAAAACTAATTACAAGGTGAGGCAGTCGGGAGCCTTTCTTTCCCTGGTGGACCGCCTCGGTACAGTTGTCTGTTCTGGTGTGTTGGCTGTGCCCTCGCTGGGCTGGCGTGTTGTTGGCCCTGCAGGGCTGCTGGGTGAGCCTGGCCTTGCTGGGCTGTTGGGCGTGATGGGTTCGATTTCCAGGTCCCGAGTGGTGTCGTTGATCCTTTCGGTGTGTGTTGTGGGCTCAAAAAAGGTGGTATCTGCTGTTGGGCATGATGGGTTCGATTTCCTGGTCCCGGGTGGTGTCGTTGATCCTTTGGGTGTGTGTTGTGGGCTCAAAAAAGGTGGTATCTGCTGTGGGTTGTTCAGGGCAGTCTGTGAACTGCAGCCTCGATTGGTCCAGGTGCTTTCTGCAAATTTGTCCATTGTCAATTTGACTACAAACACCCTACTCCCTTCTTAGCTATCACCGTGCCCGCGATCCACTTGGGACCATGTCCATAGTTTAGCACATACACAGTGTCATTCAGATCAATTTCCCGTGACACAGTGGCGCGACCATCGTCTACATTTTGTTGCTGCCACCTGCTCTCTACCTGAGGTTGGGGTGAATCAGCGAGAGTCTGGTTTTAAATGTCCTTTTCATGAGTAGCTCAGCCGGGGGCACCCCTGTGAGCGAGTGGGGTCTCGTGCGATAGCTGAGCAGTACTTGGGACAGGCGGGTTTGGAGTGAGCCTTCTATGACTCGTTTGAGGCTCTGTTTGATTGTTTGTACTGCCCGCTCTGCCTGCGCATTGGAGGCTGGTTTAAACGGGGCCGAGGTGACATGTTTGATCCCATTGCGGGTCATGAATTCTTTAAATTCGGTACTGGTCAAACATGGCCCGTTGTCACTGACCAGTATGTCAGGCAGGCCGTGGGTGGCAAACATGGCCCTCAGGCTTTCAATGGTGGTGGTGGCGGTGCTTCCCGATATTATTTCACCGGAGCCAGAAGACTCTTCATGTGGCTGTAGGTCTGTGCCCCGCAGACTGTGAGGAGGACCACTTTCCTTTTTACAGCACTTCCTTCTCCAGCCAGCTCGTTGGCTACAAAATACTGGTCTAGCCGTTCGACATAGTCCTCACCCTCCGAGAACTTCTGCAGGATGCCCACAGTTTGCTGCATCTTTGCATTGGATTCGTATACTCGTCGCCAGTTATTGTGTTCCGAACATAGATGAGGCTGCACACAGGGAGGTTAAAGTAACAGTGACCTCAGTCTTTATTAAGACACTCCAGAGTGAGGAACAGGCCTTAGGGAATGCTGGGATCCTTTGGGACTTCAGGGGATGCACTCCCTGATGGCAGAACATGGGACTGCATGCTTTATAGATACACAACAGTCATGACCTGGGACATCCTTCACTCTTCTCTCACCATCAAGCCAGGAGACAAACCATGAAGCTATGGCACAAGGCTACCTATTTGCTGTACACCAAAAGTTGAAAACCGTATACAGAGCTAAGCAATCCCACAATCAACGGATCACAGCAAAGCTCTGTGGACCTACGATATCCAGCCGAGAATGGTGGTGCAAAACTAGGCAACTAACAGGAGGAGGAGCTTTCATGAATACCCATCCTTAACCATGGTGGAGCCCAATACATGGATGCAAGAGACAAGACTGAAGTATTTACACATGTCTTCTGCCAAAAATGAATGATCCTACTCAGCTTCCTCTCGAATTCTCCATCAATGTAGACACCAGTATCCAACCAATTTAGTTCACTCCACGTAACATTTAGAAGTGACTAAGTGCACTGGACACAGCGAAGATATTGGGCAGTATCCCTGCTGTAGTGCTGAAGATTGTGTGCCAGAGCTAGCTGCTTCCCTAGCCATGCCGCTCCAGAACAGCTATGGCATTGACATTTACCCAACAATATGTAAGATTGCCCAGGTGTGGTCTATCCACAAGCAACAGGATAAATGTAACCCAGCTAATTACCATTATCAGCCGCCTCCCAATCATCAGTAAAGCGATGGAAGAAGTCATCAATAGTGTCATCAAGCAACACCTAGTCACAAATAACCTGCTCACTGAAGCTCAGTTCAGGTTCTATCAGAACCACTCAGTTCCAGTCCTCATAACAGCCTTGATCCAGACAATGATTCAAGACTTGAATGCCAGTGTAGATTTGAATGTAGTTGCCCCCAACAAAAGGCAGCATTTGACCAAAGATGGCACCAAGGAACTCTCGAAAAACTGGTCAGGTGGGGGGGGGGGTCAAAGAAAAACCCAATCATACCGGACATAAAGGATAATGGTTGTGGTTATTAGAGTCCAGTCATCTGAGCCCCAAGACATCACTGTCGGAGTTCCTCATGGAAGGATTCTTGATCCAGCCATCTTTAGTTGCTTTCCTTCATTATAAGGCAGGACTGGATGTTCGCTGATGATTCACACCTCCTCTGATGATGAAGCAGCCAACGCCAGCCATTAGCAGCACCTGAATAACATCTAGGCTTGGGCTGAAAAGTGGTAGGTAATATTCCTGCCACATAAGTGCTTGGTAATTACCATTTTGATCAAGAGAAAGCCCAATCGTTTGCCCTTGGCAATAGTCCCCCACTATCACCATCTTTGGGGGTCACTATTGACCAGAAACTCAACTGGACAAGTCACAGGAACACCATGGCTATCAGAGCAGGGCAGAGACTGGATACTCTGCGATAAGTGGGTCACCTCTTGACACCCCAGAGCCTCTCTAATGTTTACAAGGCTCAAGTCAGGAGTGTGATATAATACTTACAACAACACTGAAGAATCTCGAGACCATCCAGGACAGAGCATTTCACTTTATCGTTTCCCCTGCTATTGGACCAATATCGACTTCCACCATCACCCGTGAACTGTGGCTACAGTTTGTACAATTTCCAGCATGCATTGCGGTAACTCACCAAGATTACTTTGACAGCTCTTCTCTCCCCTGCAAAAGAGGACCAATGGCATGGGAACACCATTACCTACCAGTTTCCCTCTAAGACACACACCATCCTAACTTGGACATATATTGCTGATCCTCATCATTGATGGGTATTGAGGAATTCCTTACCAAACACCATTGTGGGAGCACCATTACTAGGAGGACGGCATGGTTCAAGAAGGCATACCACCACCTTCTTACAGCTATGACAAATGGGCAACATATGTGACCTTGCCAGTGTCACCTACAGCCACAAAACAACAAGATCAGAAGAAAGCCTTCGGTGTATTCAGGTAGCTGTAGTCTATCAGAATGGCATGCACATTGAGGCTAGTGCAATCTGAGAGTTTGCTCATTTGTACTAAGGGACTTACGCATGTAACAAAACCCAAATCCCAGGCTTCCAAAACAGTTACAGGCCTCCGAACAAAAACTTTCAGAAAAATCTTTCAAACATAAAAATCAAATGTATGGGTAAATTTAGTACAGGTTGAGCCTCCCTTATCCAGAACTCCCTTATCCAGAACCACCCCTTGTCCAAAATCATTTCTGGCCACCAGGTGGCACATGCGCAGAACTCTGACACTCCCAGCCCCAAGCCAGCCAGTCCCGATATCCCCTTGCTCAGTACCTGTTAACCAATTTAACGTGACCACTCCTCGTCCGGAAAAATCCCTTATCCAGAACAGGTCAGGGCCCGAGGGTTCCGGATAAGGGAAGTTTAATATTATTGTGATTTAAAAAAAATGTTTTTAGAATATTTGAAATCTTTTCTTAATGTCTTCTGAGGTGACTGACCAAAAAAAATGGTGGCTAAAAAGATTGAGTGATTTCCTTGGTCCTGTTCTCCTCCTTGCTATTATTTTGGACCATCCAATCCATGTTGTTGTTTATTTTTCACATGAGCAGTAATGTTTATCCCATGTGTCCACCCACTTCCCGTATCTCTTTATCCCTCTTTCGTTCAAGCACCTACCTGACCCATTCTAAAATATAGACAAGGACTCTGCTTCAATCATTAACTCCAGTAATGCATTCCACTGCCTCACACCCTGTGTAAAAGAAAATCTCCGACACTCTGTCTTGAATCTCTTGCATTTAATGTTATAATTATGCCCCCTCATTTTAGACCCCTCAATCTGCTCTGTTCTATTCCCTCATAATGTTACATTGGATTACATCGGATTACATCGGATATACGGCACAGAAACAGGACATTCGGCCCAACCAGTCCATGCAGGCATTTAATGCTCCACTCGAGCCTCCTCCCGTCTTTCCTCATCCAACTCTATCAGCATAACCCTCGATTCCCTTCTCCCCCATATACTTGTCTAGCCTCCCCTTAAATGTATCTATACTATTCACTTCAACCATTCCCTGTGGTAGCGAGTTCCACATTCTCACCACTCTCTGGGTAAAGAAGTTTCTTCTGAATTTCCGATTGGATTTCTTGGTGACTATCTTATATTGATGGCTTCTAGTTATGCTCTTCTCCACAAGTGGAAACATTCTCTCTCTATCCACTATATCAAAACCTTTCATAATCTTAAAGACCTTGATTAGACCTTCTTTTTTCAAGAACCAGCCTGTTCATCCTTTCCTGATATTGTACCCTCGCATTTCTGGTATCATCTTTGTAAATCTTCTCTGCACCCTCTCCAGTGCCTCTATATGCTTTTTATAATATGGTGACCAGAACTGTGCGCAGTACTCTAAGGGTCCGAAATTGGTCTTTGCATATGGTCCGCCCATTTCTCGGCGGTATGCCGGCGGTGCGTCATTTCAAACCCCCGGCATACCGCTGAGACCGAAGGGGACAAAATTGGCCGATTTTTTTTCGCCGCGATGTTGGCGGTATGTCAGCTGTCTGCAGCGGGCGGTATGTAACCTAGTAGTCGATCCAGATCGACTTTCTCTTCGATGGGTGGTGCAACACTGAACTGTGCATGCGGATTTTTTATTTTTTTTATTTTTTTCACAGAAACGTTTTACCCCTGATTTCGAGGGTCAGGGGTCACCCGCACATGCGCAGTGAGTTGAAGAGGAGGGGGAGAGAGTGAGAAGGAGCAGTAAGCTAGTCGACGGGCAGTTTAAAAACACATTGCAGAATTAAAAAATATTCCTAACAACTAATAATTCTACAGTTTGAAGAATAAGAAGACATATTTTACAAAGCAAAAATCATAACAACATAAATATTATGGAAATATTAAAAAAAGAAGTCGAAGTGCAGAAACATCGAGAAGGGCGGGAGGTTGAGGGCGTCCACCTTCGACGAGACGGAGTTACCTGCCCTTCTGGAGAATATCACGGAGAGGTACTCCAAGCTAACGAAGGGTGGTCATGGAAAGCCCCCTCCCAAATGAATACAACAGGATATGGGATGAGATCGGGGCGGCTGTGTCCTCCACAAGTACCATGGTATGCACCGAGGAGCGACCTGGTGAAGGTAGCAAGAGTAAGTAATGATTTTATTTATGCACTCCCCATGTGCCATGTACCATGTAAATGTAGGTTCAGTGTCACACGGATAATGTTATTTATCCCAAGGTTACGCCGATGTATTTGTGCTTTCAGGCAATGACAAGAGGATCAACCCAGTGTTTTTTAATATGTGTGTGTGTGTGAGACCCTGTGTGTCTGCGATGTTACATGGATTGAAGACTTTTACTTTCATTTACTTTACTTTTTGCAGAAGAAGACATCTGCAATAGCAGCGGATCAGCGGCGTATGGGGGAGGACCCGCAACCCAGGAGCTTCTGACTGAAATTGAAATCCGTGCCCTGTCCCTGGTTGGGGATAGCAACCGTGCCACCACTGGCATTGGAGCTGACCCACTCACACAGGATGGTCAGTTCAATACAATCCAGTCTGTGTTGCGGTCCTCTCATGTCACTGTAACTGTAATGTTGGCCGGATGTAATGTAATGTAAGTTTATTGCACTGTAATGTTGGCCTCATGTGATGTACTGCAATGCTGGGGGCATGTAACGCAATGCATATATGTATTGTCTGTCTGCGATATGTAATGCAGTACTGCAGCAGCGGTGGACATTTAAGTAAGACTGTGATAAGTCACTGTACTATGTACTCATGTAACCCTGACCCCTCCCCTGGTGCCAAGCGTTTTTAAATGTTGTTTTGTACTTCCAGACTCAGACAATTCAGACCACACCAACACAGAGAGACCAGACGACAGACCCACTGCCTCCACCTCTGGCGACACCCAGCCTTCTCCCGACTTCACCCCTGGCAGAGATGAGGAAGAGGAAGAGGAAGAGCCGCTGATCCTGGAGCCAGTGGAGGTGGAGGTGGGGGTGGAGATGGAGGAGGATACACCAGCTCCATGGGGGGAGCTGGAACATCCTCCACCACCGAGTCTGTATTCAGGGGATTCCCCCATGGCTCCTCTGATTCTGCGGGACCAAGTGGTGCGCAGCAAGGTTTCCCCAGTGTTGCAGTGCCTTTGCCGCAGTGACGGAGGTTGGTGCAGAAAAGGTTGGTTGCTGCACGACAGATAGGTGCGTACCAGAACATGGTGTGTCTGTCACAGGCCAGCGTCGACATCGGTCGAGAGCTGCTCAAGGCCATGGCTATGATAGCCGCAAACATCGCGGCTCTATCAGAGCGGCAGTCGGAGGATATGTCGCGTATGATCACCGCGATGGAGCGAACGGCCGACCCCATCGAAGCCATGCGGCAATCAACAGGATCAGGACATGGTGCGGAATCCCTCCGTGCCATAGTAGTCGGGTCAACAGCACCTGAGGGTGGGGAGCTGACAGCATCTTCCAGCCCTGAAGCCGTGCCTTCCACATCACGAGCTTCTCCTGAGGCCCCATTTATTGCGTCTGCAAAGTCTCACCCACAACGACAGCAACAGTACTTGGGGTGCAGTGCTGCACACCGGCTTGGTACCACCACGGGGAGGTCCGGGCTCAAGGGCACTGGGAAAGGGAAGGGCGGGAGTAAGAAAGGGGGGAATAGGCCCAAGGGTGGTGTAGCGCGCTGTCGAGGTCGTGGTCGTGGCCGAGGACAGTAAAGGGTCTTTTGTTGTACTTGTTCATTGAATAATTGAAGTTTGATTTGTAAAAGTTTATTAAAGTTGTTAAAGTTTTGTTAAAGTTGTTATTAAAGATGTTAAAGTTGTTAAAGTTGTTTTATAGTTATACGTTTTACAAAGTTTTAAAATTGTTGTATATTTTTGACATTTTTACATAAATGTTTGAATTCAATTTAAGTACTCTTGTACAGTGTCAAACTTTTGGGGTAACAGTCATCAGGGTCCCAAAATGCAGCTCTCCACATTCAAGCAAAGGGTTCATTTATAAACCTTCTCACATCTGGTTCCTCCATTAGACAGGTAGTCAGCAATACAGGCTGAGCTAGTACAGGCCCCATTCATTTTAAACCTCCACAATATTTTTCAATGAAAAAAATATAACTAAAATTCCTTCTATCTTAATAAGTTAATCAGTACCAATAAAAATACCTTTTCCACTCTAAATCGCACTGTAAAGTCACTGTTCACCTCAGAAATACAGAGGTGCTGCTTTAGCTGACAGTTCCCGATTTCCAAAATGGCGGCTCATAGAAACATAGAAAATAGATGCAGAAGTAGGCCATTCGCCCCATTCGGCCCTTCGAGTCTGCACCACCATTCATGACTGATCATATAACTTCAGTACCCCATTCCTGCTTTCTCTCCATACCCCTTGATCCCTTTAGCCTTAAGGGCCACATCTAACTCACTTTTGAATATATCTAACGAACTGGCCTCAACAACTTTTTGTGACAGAAAATTCCACAGGTTCACAATTCTCTGAGTGAAGAAGTTTCTCCTCATCTCGGTCCTAAATGGCTTATCCCTTAACCTTAGACTGTGACCCCTGGGTCTGGACTTCCTGCATCTAACCTGTCCAATCCTATCAGAATTTTATATGTTTCGATGAGCTCCCCTCGCATTCTTCTAAATTCCAGTGAATATAAGCCTAGTCGATCCAGACTTTCTTCATATGTCAGTCCTGCCATCCTGGGAATCAGTCTGGTGAACCTTCGCTGCACTCCCTCAATAGCAAGAATGTCCTTCTTCAGATTAGGAGACTAAAACTGTACACAATTTTCAAGGTGTGGCCTCACCAAGGCCCTGTACAACTGCAGTAAGATCTCCCTGCTCGTTTACTCAAATCCTCTCGCTATGAAGGCCAACATGTCATTTGCCTTCTTCACTGCCTGCTGTACCTGCATGCCAACTTTCAATGACTGAGCACTCCGCCCATTCTCACCCACTTAACGCTGCGTAAAACCACCTTTTCCAGGACGGTATGCAGCTCCGGTGGTATGTCACTATATGCGATGAAAATCAGACTGTTTGGGCGGTGTGTGGGCAGTCAGCGGTACGTCAATGATGAATATTCCGCCGAGCAGTATGTCGACGGTATGTAGGTTTTTTCATCAAAATCGGGCGGTAGTGGGCGATATGTCGATGAATTTCTGGCCCCAAGTGTGGTCTAACCAAGGTTCGATACAGGTTTAGCATAACTTCCCTACTTTTCAATTCTATACCTTTAGAAATATACCCGAGTGCTTGGTTTGCTTTTTTATGGCCTCGCTAACCTGTGTTGCAACTTTTAGTGATTTGTGTATTTGTACTCCGAGATCCCTTTGTTCCTCTACCCCAACCAGACTCACACCCTCCAAGTAATAAGTGACCTCCTTATTCTTCCTACCAAAATGTAATACCTCACATTTATCTGTGTTGAACTTCATTTGCCAATTATATGCCCATTCTGCAAGTTTATTAATGTCCTCCTGTAATATGTTGCAGTCCTCCTCAGTATTAACTATCCCCCCAGTTTGGTGTCATCCGCAAATTTAGAAATTGTGTTTTTGATTCCAAAGTCTAAATCGTTAAAATAAATTGTGAACAACAGTGGTCCCAGCACTGATCCTTGTGGAACACCACTGCCCACCTTCTGCCACTGTGAATAGTTACCCTTTACCCCTACTCTCTGCTTTCTGTCTTGAAGCCAGCTAGCTATCCATTCTGCTACTTGTCCCCTGATTCCACAATCTCTGACCATCAGTCTATTATGGCCTCCAATGTGCCAGTGCAGCCTTCGGCTGCCTGAGTAAAAGAGTGTTTGAAGACCAGGCCCTCAAAACTGCCACCAAGCTCATGGTCTACAGGGCTGTAGTAATACACGCCCTCCTGTATGGCTCAGAGACATGGACCATGTACAGTAGACACCTCAAGTTGCTGGAGAAATATCACCAACTATCTCCACAAGATCCTACAAATCCCCTGGGAGGATAGGCGCATCAACATCAGCATCCTCACTCAGGCTAACATCCCCAGCATTGAAACACTGACCACACTCGATCAGCTCCATTTGGCAGGCCACATAGTCCGCACGCCAGACACGAGACTCCCAAAGCAAGTACTCTACTCGGAGTTCCTTCATGGCAAACGAGCCAAAGGTAGGCAGCGGAAACGTTATAAGGACACCCTCAAAGCCTCCCTGATAAAGTGCGACATCCCCACTGACGCCTGGGAGTCCCTGGCCCAAAGATTACCCTAAGTGGAGGAAGTGCATCCGAGAGGACGCTGAGCACCTCGAGCCTCAACGCCGAGAGCGTGCAGAAATCAAGCACAGGAAGCGGAAAGAGCATGCGGCAAACCAGTCCCCCCCACCCCTTCCCTCAATGACTATCTGTCCCACCTGTGACAGGGTCTGTGGCTCTCGTATTGGACTGTTCAGCCACCAAAGAACTCACTTCAGGAGTGGAAGCAAATCCAACTCGATTCCGAGGGACTGCCTATGATGATGATGATGATGATTATGATGATGATGATAGGGCACCTTATTGAAGGCCATTTGACAATCTAGATAAATTACATCTACTGCATTACCATTGTCTACTCTCTGTTACCTCTTCAAAAAATTCAATGAGATTGATCATTAATTTGAAATGCACTAATCCCATTACTACTCTCATCATCCAATGTCATGTCCACCCGTTTAACACTTCTATCAATCGCCCAGTCATAACCTATGCTCTCTGTCTTTGTTTTTTATAATGTCCTTATACCAGGCAGGAGAGGAGTGAATCTGCGCTGTACCTTCGCAATTGCCTCACTCCTTTCTATAGTGTCTGGCACATAAACTGCGCACAATATTCCAGTTGTGGTTTTATATAACTCCTGAATGGTACTTTTTATGCATAATTTCCATTCCCACTTTTACAGCTTTTAGAACATAAAAATTAGGAGCAGGAGTAGGCCATTTTGCCCCTCGAGCCTGCTCCGCCATTCAATGAGATCATGGCTGATCCTCTACCTCAACTCCATTTTCCTGCACTATCCCCATATCCCTTGATTCCTTTAATACCCAAATGGGTACATTCACTATCAGTTCAGTTATGATTTGTTGCTGTTTTACAAATCAGGTACAAGTGTGACACAGAAATTTGTACATGTGACATATTTGATGTCTGAAATTTAACAGACAAAATATAGACTGACACAAGGCTTTTATTTATATTAGTGGACCACCTTTTGGCATGGCTCATGGTAAGATGGACGATATGCTGTTTGATATTATTCTACTGGCACAAAGTCTAATTGTTGAGGAAACAGAGGTTTAGAACAATCAGAGTTGAATAGAGTATGCGAAGAAGCTTGCTGGGAACATAAAAACTGACTGCAAAAGCTTCTATAGGTATGTGAAGAGAAAAAGATTAGTGGAAACAAACGTAGGTCCCTTGTGGTCAGATTCAGGTGAATTTATAATGGGGAACAAAGAAATGACGGACTAGTTAAACAAATACTTTGGTTCTATCTTCACGAAGGAAGACACAAATAACCTTCGGGAAATACTAGGGGACCGAGGGTCTAGTGAGAAGGAGGAACTGAAGGAAATCCTTATTAGGTGGGAAATTGTGTTAGGGAAATTGATGGGATTGAAGGCCGATAAATCCTCGGGGCCTGATGGTCTGCATCCCAGAGTACTTAAGAAAGTAGCCCTAGAAATAGTGGATGCATTGGTGATCATTTTCCAACAGTCTATCAACTCTGGATCAGTTCCTATGGACTGGAGGGTAGCTAGTGTAACACCACTTTTTAAGAAAGGAGGGAGAGAGAAAACGGGTAATTATAGATCGGTTAGCCTGACATCGGTAGTGGGGAAAATTTTGGAATCAATTATTAAAGATGCAATAGCAACACATTTGGAAAGCAGTGACGGGATCGATCCAAGTCAGCATGGATTTATGAAAGGGAAATCATGCTTGACAAATCTTCAAGAATTTTTTGAGGATGTAACTGGTAGAGTGGACAAGGGAGAACCAGTGGATGTGGTGTATTTGGACTTTCAAAAGGCTTTTGACAAGGTCCCACACGAGAGATTGGTGTGCAAAATTAAAGCACATGGTATTGGGGGTAATGTACTGACATGGATAGAGAACTGGTTGGCAGACAGGAAACAGAGAGTCGGGATAAACGGGTCCTTTTCAGAATGGCAGACAGTGACTAGTGGGGTGCCGCAGGGCTCAGTGCAGGGACCCCAGCTATTTACAACATATATTAATGATTTGGATGAGGGAATTGAATGAAATATCTCCAAGATTGCAGATGACACTAAGCTGGGTGGCGGTGTGAGCTGTGAGGAGGAAGCTAAAAGGCTGCAGGGTGACTTGGACAGGTTAGGTGAGTGGGCAAATGCGTGGCAGATGCAGTATAATGTGGATAAATGTGAGGTTATCCACTTTGGTGGCAAAAACACGAAGGCACAATATTATCTGAAGGGTGGCTGATTAGGAAAAGGGGAAGTGCAATGAGACCTGGGTGTCATGGTACATCAGTCATTGAAAGTTGGCATGCAGGTACAGCAGGCGGTGAAGAAGGCAAATGGTATGTTGGCCTTCATAGCTAGGGAATTTGAGTATAGGAGCAGGGAAGTCTTACTGCAGTTGTACAGGGCCTTAGTGAGGCCTCACCTGGAATATTGTGTTCAGTTTTGTTTCCCTAATCGGAGGAAGGATGTTCTTGCTATTGAGGGAGTGCAGCGAAGGTTCACCAGACTGATTCCCGGGATGGCAGGACTGACATATGAGGAGAGACTGGATCGACTGGGCCTGTATTCACTGGAGTTTAGAAGGATGAGAGGGGATCTCATAGAAACATATAAAATTCTGACAGGGACTGGACAGGTTAGATGCAGAAAGAATGTTCCCGATGTTGGGGAAGTCCAGAACCAGGGGGTATAATCTAAGGATAAGGGGTAAGCCATTAAGGACTGAGATGAGGAGAAACTTCTTCATTCAGAGAGTTGTTAACCTGTGGAATTCCCTACCGCAGAGAGTTGTTGATGCCAGTTCATTGGATATATTCAAGAGGGAGTTAGATATGGCCCTTATGGCTAAAGGGATCAAGGGGTATGGAGAGAAAGCAGGAAAGGGATACTGAGGTGAATGATCAGCCATGATCTTATTGAATGGTGGTGCAGGCTCAAAGGGCCGAATGGCCTACTCCTGCACCTATTTTCTAAGTTTCTATGTTTCTATGTTGTTTGGTCTAGGAATTTTGCAGGTTAGAATGTTCTTGACAATTGCAAGCTTGTAGCTTGGAAGCAACCAGTATTTTAAGATGGTTTTTCATTTGTAACTTGTGTGAAGAATGGATTTTAATGTCTGGGGCATGGCATCTATGTGCATTAGGAGCATCAGCTGGGCCCTGGTACACTAGAGGAGCGGGAAGGTCGTTATAGACTTGCGATGAGTGATCGGACGGAGAAGTGATGAGGGATCGTGGCTGAGATTTGGTGGGTGATCGTGACGAAGGTTCGGTGAATGTTTGGTGCGGAGGTGTGGCGGGAGATCATGGCGGAGGTGCGGCGAATGTTTGGTGCTGAGATGCGGTGAGAGATTATGGCAGAGGTGCGGCGAATGAGGGCCCAGGGGCAGCACGGGCCAGCCCACTCTGCGATATGTATGCGCACTAGGTCCGTGCAGCAGATCTGGTCTCCAGTCGTCTTGGTTAACCCTTGCCACTGTCAGGCCCCTGTGGTGGCTAATGTGCAACGGTCATCACACATTAAAAAAATCCACGCACAGGCATCTTCCATCCCCTCAATTGGAGTTCCGGACTGGAACATCGGGTCCTTCATTGAAACATCTGTGAACGCACGTGGAAGCAAGTCATCCTCGTTCGAGGGACCGCCTATGATGATGATGGGTGGTAGATGTACATTTAAAAAATATTACCAGTGGTTATTCCGCAGTGCTGCTCAGTGAGTCAGAAGATGTGCTGTTCTAGGACAGACGAATTACATCATTGTAATGAACGGTTTTATTCTACTGCTAAATTGTGAACTTGCAACTCTTAAGCCTGCAAGGTATAATTATTCTGCATTTTTGAAATGAATGCTCGGGTGAATTATAGGTCAGGATGCCTTTTTTACCATTTTAAGTGTGATTGCTAAGGGTAAGGCTCAGGTCAAACAGTGTTTAATTGTTGTTTGGTCATGGAACTTTGCAGATTGGAATGTAGTGTGAGCTTGAAGCTGCAGCTCATAAGCACCCAGCACTTTAAGATGGTTTTGCATCTTTAACAAACCATAACTCTGGAGTGTCATATTTGGATATGCTGGATGTACTGTTTCTGTTGTGTAGCAAATGCTCTAATAACGACTCCACGAGGTAAGGATATAGTCCTTGAACTGTAGTGACCTTAGTCCTTTATTGCAGCCCCTCGAGTGAGGACACCAAGAGGTGAGCTCCCTTTTATACTTAGTTACCTGCAGTGTACAGGTGATCCTTAGGTCTCCAGCAACAGCACCCTCTGGTGGTACAGATATGGTGTATACAGGGTGAAGGTACATTCAGTGGTCTAGTGTTACAGTACATACATTAACATGCATACATAACAACACTCCCCCCCTAACCTTTCCCAAGTCCTTATTGCCATGACATGGGGAGGTGATCAGTAGTGGATGGTGGAAGGTTGTGGTGAGGGTTGTGTGTGTGCCAGGTGTGATCCATGTGTCTATGGCTGCACACATCCATTCCCCCCCCCCCATACATAGACCATGTGGGTGTCACTGTTGGAGGATTCCGCAGTGGTGGAGCAAGTACATGTTGTTATGGGTAAGGTACATACATTGTAGAATGGATAGGTGGTGGTGTTTACTGGTGGGCAGGGCCACAGGGTGGTGTGGTCTCCTTGTCCTCCATTGGTGGTGGAAGTCTGGTCATCCCAGGTCCTGCCGTGAAAGCTGGAGGGTACTGGCCTCTTGCTCCCGGTGCTGGCCCTGATGGCCTGGGGGGGGGTAGGGCCGATCTGGGGCAGGTTGCCAGTGGTGGTGGCTGTGCTGCCTATTGACCGCTGTCCCTGCAGTGGGTATGCTCCCACAGGGTGTGTGTGAACCCTTCCTGGGGCATCACATTGGTCCCGGAAGCACAGGCTACATGATCAGGTAGCCCGCTGGACCGGGGTGTTTCCCACGGGGGGTTACCTTTGCGATTGTCAGTATATATGTAGAACCCGGTATCATTTCTCATTCTATCATTAGCATACATGATACATTGGCTCTGATCGCAACTAGCTGACTCGACATTGTCATACTTCTTTACACTTTCACATTTGTCACTTACAACATTTTCTTGTGTGCTATCAGTATCTCTGTGCAAGGTTACATTAGGGTACCTGCCTTTGTTGGTTACATGTGTCACGTTAGCAGTACTGGCATCACTGTTCAACAGTACAAACTTGTCACTTACATCACTTTTTGAAGCATTCATTATATTTCTCCCATTAGTATTGCTGGCATCACCATTCAACAGTACATTTATATACCTGCATTCATTGATTACACTTTTATCGTTAATATCACCGGCATCGCTGTGCCAAGAGTGGAACTGTCTCTTTAATTGTTCTGGGTTGCCGGTCTCCTTTAAGAGGTCCTTGCAATCTTTACCCCAATTCGGTTTGCCGCTCGGTAACATGTGTTGCTCCTCAACGCTGCCTCTCGTGGTCTGGTCACGGCCATCTTGATTCCAGGTGTTTCGCCTCATGGTGCGGGCTCCATCTTCTCTTTCTCCCCAAGGTAGGCTGTGGTGATCTTTTTCTCCCCAGGTTCTGCCACGGACGCCGGGAATCTACTTTCTGCGCCGATCTTCTTCCTCGGAGTCCTGCCACTGGAGCCTGGAAGGTGAGGTCTGGTCGTTCAGGATGGATCAGCTTACTGTTAAGTTGTGCAGCCTGTGTCGTCGCCACACAGTCGAGTCGGACGGTAGGATTTTCAGGTGCTGCGATGGATCCAAGCTTGGGGCCGCGTAGGATGTCGATCGCCGGGGCCCGGAGGCCTTCGTCGCTCTGACAGATTTGGACTTGCTTCATCCATCTTCTTCCCAGCAGCGTTGGACCATCACCGGCAACGATCCACAAGGGAAGCTTGTGTATCGCACCACCATGGGACACCTGGACCTCCACGCTGCCAACTACTGGGATGGTGCCTTTTGTGTAGGTGAGTAGCTTTGCCTGGATTGGGGACATTTTGGGTCATTTGGCGGGATTGTCCCAGAGTGTCTCAAAGGCCATCTGATTCACCAATGACTGGTTCGCCCCTGTGTCAATCTCCATCGAGACTGAAACCCCGTTGATTTCTACTTCCATTTTCCACAGGGAACTCTCGGTGGAGCAGGTATATATTCCATACTCCTCTTCCAGAGGCTGAGCAGCTTCGTGTTCATCAGTGCTGGAGCCCAACTCGGTGAGTAAAACTTCTTCGACACATTTGCTGAAGGTGACCTTTAGTGTTGCAGCCTTTGCGGGTATAGTCTTTGTATCAGCACTGGTGGGCCTTGTGGTTTCCTCCACAGCACCAGCACAGGGCTAGCCGGTTGGCCCCATGTGGCAGACTCAGGGTTGTGGGACTCGGGGCAGCAGTCTTGCCTCTAAAAGTCGGCATTCGGTTCACTGTACTCGTCGGGTTAGAGTCCTGGGTATGAGTCATCGTCCCTTTGGAGTCGCAGATCGAAATCATGAAAGCCTGGCTCACTTTGATTGCCTTCTGCAGGGTGACCGTAGTGTCCGCAGAGAGCAGCTTGTGGAGGAGACCCTCGTGGTCGATTCCAATAACAAAGATGTCCCTTAGTGCTTCGATGAGGTGGTCACCAAAATCACACGGTGCAGCCAATCTTCTCAGATCTGCAGCATATTTAGCAATTTCTTGGCCTTCGGCCGCCGGTGGGTGTAGAACCGGTGTCTGGCTGTAAGGATGCTCTCTAGGTTTGAGTTGTTCTTGTATTAAAGTTACGAGTTCCGCATAGCTCTTGGTTGTCGTCTTCGTTGGGGCTAGCAGGTTCCTGACGAGGCCGTGGTTAGTGGGCCCACAACTGCTGAGCAGGATGGCTCTGCGCTTGTTCGCCAGCGAGATCAGTGAGTCCCCAGCCAGGTCGTTCATGATGAAAAAGAGTTCTAGCCTTTCCACAAAGACATCCCAATCTTCCCCATCAGCGAATTTTTGGAAATTGCTTAGGTTAGACATATTGTGCGTGGAAATTTGTAACCTCATCGCCAGTTGTTGTGTAGCAAACACTCTAATAACGACTCCACAATGTAAGGGTATAGTACTTGAACTGTCGTGACCTTAGTCCTTTATTGCAGCTCCTAGAGTGAGGACACCAAGAGGTGAGCTCCCTTTTATACTTGGTTACCTGCAGTGTACAGGTGACTCTTCGGTCTCCAGCAGCAGCACCCTCTGGTGGTACAGGTATGGTGTATACAGGGTGAAGGTTCTTTCAGTGGTCTCGTGTTACAATACATACATTAACATGCAACAATAACAGTTTCTAATATACTAATGAATCTTTCATGGGATTGCTCATGGTATGTTGAATTATGCATTCTCTCTGCTACTGTTTCTGTATTGCAGCTTCTCTCTCTTCCGGTTCTTGGTCACTTTGTCTTCTTTTCTGGTCTATCTTGTTTCTCTCTCTTTTCTTTAATGTTGTGTGTGTCTTTTTTAGGTTTTCCGTTTCACGGGGTCTTTTTGGGTGGGAGGTGGTTCGTTGTTCATGGTGGTGGCTGCAGGATTCCAGCTGGGGAGGGATTCAAGCTCATGGGACAAACCAATAGATTGTTGATGACTTTTACATAGTGTGAAGGGTATAGAGGGTGCGGAATTCCTAAAAAATATTCAAGAGAACTTCTTTAGTCAGTATGTAACAAGCCCAACACGGGAGAGGACGGTTCTGGATTTAGTTTTGGGGAATGAAGCTGGGCAGATTAAAGGGGTATCAGTGGGAGAGCACTTGGGTGCCGGTGACAGTGAGCCCGAGTTTCCGCCCTCTGGAAAAACAGCGCATCTCGATAAGATGCGCCGACTTTCTGGAAGAAAAAGGGCGCCAAAAACTTACCTTGTGATTCGCCGAGCTCCTCAGGACATCTTCGTGCTCGGCGTGGTGCAGCACAAGGGGTCGGAGGCGAAGCCAGGTCCCGGCGCTGAAAACAGTGCCGGGACCTCTGCACATGCGCACTAGAGTAGCTCCAGGCCCTCGAGGCTCTGTGGGAGGGGCCCGACCCTAGCCCTGGCCGAACAGGGCGAAGATCAGGACTCGGACCTCCCTCCCGTTCAGCTTCCTCCCCCTGCTCCCTCCCTCCATGTCGTTATCGGGGGCCGCTCGGCATCTCGCTGGGGGCGGGCCCTGCCCAAAGTGTCTGCAGCGGCGGCCCGGCCCGGCCCGTTCAGCCGCTGTCCCCTCCTCTGTCCCCCTCCCTCCCTCGCCCTCTTCTCTCCCCCTCCTCTCTCCCCCTCCCTCCCTCCTCTCCCCATCCCTCCCTCCCTCCTCTCCCTCCCTCCCCCTCCTCCTCACCCTCCCTCCCTCCTTCCCCTCTCCCTTCACTCCCCTCCTCTCCTCCCCCTCCCCTCCCTCTCCTCCCCCTCCCCTCCCTCTCCTCCCCTCCCCTCTCTCCTTCCCCTCCTCTCCTCCCCCCTTCTCCACCCCTCCTCTCCTCTCCTCTCCCCTCACTCTCTCCTCCTCTCCCTCCCTCCCCCTCGCCTTCCCTCCCCCCTTCTCTCTCTCCCTCCCCTCTCCTCTCCCTCCTCTCCCCCCTCCCCTCTCCCCCTCCTGTCCCCCCCCTTCTCTCCCTCCCTCCCCTCTCCCCCCTTCCCCTGCCCCCTCCCCTCTCCCCACCACCCCCTCCCCACTCTCTCCCCCCACCCCTTGCTGTCAGAAACACAGAGACACTGACAGAGACAGAGAGAGACACTGGGGTGGGCGGGGTATCCCAGCATGCTGTTGGAGGTCTCCCGGTACTGCAGCAGGTGAGTAGAAATATTTTTTTATTTATTGATTGATTTGTTATTATTTTTGTTATATTTTAATTTTTTAATTTTTTTTGATCGATTTATTGGTTGATTTATTGATTTATTGATTTATTTATCATTTATTATTGATGATGGCTCTTTATTTGAAAAAAGTGAAGTGTTTAATGTTTGTAAACCCCCCTCCCCATCTCTCAATCCCTACGCCTGATTTCTAAGTGTAGGCAAGGTTTTTCTGAGCGTACAAAAATCTACACTTACTCCATTCTAAGTTAGTTTGGAGTAAGTTTTCATTGCCTAAACTTGCAAAACAGGCGCAAGTGGCTGGACACGCTCCCTTTTGAAAAAAAATCTGTTCTAAAATGAAACTAATCTAACTGACGAGAACTGGAGCAAACTAAATGGCGAGATATTATTTGAATGGGGAGAAATTACAACATGCTGCGGTGCAGAGGGACCTGGGGGTCCTTGTGCATGAAACACTTTTTGGAGTTTATCTGAAAAACATAAAACATTAATCGGTGCCACCCGACCTGGATGACACACCAGACATTTACAAGGCCCCTTTTTTTTTTTCTTTTTTTGTGTTTATTTTTGTGTTTTTCTTTTTTTGGGGTTTTTTTTTTGGGCACTAAAATCAAATTTTTTCTTCCAGTGCCCCCTATAAAAGGGGAGGGGGACACTAAAAGCACCGGCAATTAAAACAAATGAACTTAAAAACAAAAAATCAAATTAAAATTTGGTTGCCGGGCGTGACGATGCACTCCAGTCCCTCCGGTGCCCACCTCTTGCGGAAGGCCTCGAGCGTACCGGTGGACCCCGCGTGCTCTATCTCCAAGGACACCCTGGCGCGGATGTACGCGCGGAAGAGAGGCAGGCAGTCAGGTTGAACGACCCCCTCGACCGCCCGCTGCCTGGACCGGCTGATGGCACCCTTGGCCGTGCCCAGGAGCAGTCCTACGAGGAGGCCCTCGGACCTACCCGCTCTCCTCCGCACAGGGTGCCCAAAGATCAGGAGTGTGGGACTGAAGTGCAGCCAGAATTTCAGGAGCAGCCCCTTTAACTAATAAAACAGGGGCTGCAACCTCGTGCATTCCATAAAAACATGGAACACGGACTCTTCCAGACCGCAGAAATTGCAGGCGGCCTGGGAGCCCGTGAACTGGCTTAAAAATTTATTGCACGGCACTGCTCCGTGCATCACCCTCCAGGTCAAGTCCCCGATAAATACTGGGAGGACTCCCGTGTAGAGTGCCCTCCATCGGGGACCCCCGCCTCCTCCGGACGGCAAGATGGTACGCCATGGCGTGTCCGGACGGCAGGCGAGGATGGCAAAGTTGAGAGAGTGCAGGAGCAGCCCATACAGGAAACCCCTCCGCGCGGAACTGAAAGGCACGCAGGGGATTTCCCCTAGGCGGCTCAAGTTGTGAGGCGCCGGCCCCTGAGGGAGGTTCCGGGGTTTGGCGCCGATGAGTAATTCCGCCCAGACGGGGGTCAGTTCGGACGGGATCTCCCCACGTGCTTGAGCCTCCTCGATGCACCTAACAGAGTCGGGGCCCAGAGCTCTTTTTAGCGACTCGCTGGCATCGGCCGCCTGGCGGACGTTGGCAGAATTTAGGCGCCGCGCCAGCGTGCCTGGCGCCATCCAGCCCGCTCCTCCGCCATCGAGCAGGTCCCTGACCCTGGTCACCTCACCAGCCACAGCCCTCTCTTCCGACCGCCACATAAAACCTCGGTCGTGGAGGTACGGATTCCCGAGCAGCGGCTCCTGCAGGACGGCCGCCACTCCAGCCGGCGGAGAGCTGCGCTTGGTGGAGACTCTGTTCCAGACCCTGATGAGTTCCTTGTAAAAGACAGGCAGCTCCTGGAGGGCGGTCCTGACAACCCCCAAGTTCACAAACAGGAGCTGCGTGTCGTAATTGAGGTCGCGCTGCTGGCGGAAGAAATACGTCGCCAGAGCACGCCACCTAGGAGGGGGCTCGACGTAAAGGTATCTCTGCAGGGTCTGAAGACGGAAAGTCGCGAGCTGGGCGCTGACGCACACCAACGACTGACCGCCCTCCCCAAGCGGGAGACTCAAGACCGCGGCAGAGACCCAGTGCTTCCTGTTGTTCCAGAAGAAGTCCACCAGCTTCTTCTGTATCTTGGCGACAACCGCAGGGGGAGGGTTCAAAGTGACCAGCCGGTACCACAACATTGCGGCCACCAGCTGGTTTATGACTAGCGCTCAACCCCTGTAGGATAGCACTCGGAGCAGTCCTGTCCAGTGCCCTAGGCGAGCGGCGACCTTGGACTCCAGCTCCTGCCAGTTCGCCGGCCAGGCTTCCTCGTTGGGGCTAAGGTGGACTCCCAGATAGAGGAGATGGGTCGTGCTCCAGGCAAAAGGCCTGAGCTCCTCCGGCAGGGAGTCCACCCGCCACTGACCCACCAGGAGTCCGGAACATTTCTCCCAGTTGATCCTGGCGGAGGACGCGGCCGAGTAAATCTCCTGGCACTCACGCATCCTCCGCAGGTCAGCGGGATCCTCTACCGCGAGGAGCACGTTATCGGCGTAAGCCGACAGGACGACCTCCATGCCCGGCCCTTGCAGAGCCAGTCCCGTCAACCTCGTCCGCAGGAGGCGCAGGAAAGGCTCCACGCAGACGGCATATAACTGGCCGGACATGGGGCATCCCTGGCGCACCCCTCTCCTAAAGCGAAGGGGCGCCGTCAAGGACCCGTTAACCTTAATCAGACACTCCGCGGCGGCGTACAAAAGTCGGTTCCGGGCAACGAAATGCGTCCCGAACCCGAAAGCGCGCAGAGTTCTGAGCAGATAGTCGTGATCCACCCTGTCGAACGCCTTCTCTTGGTCGAGAGACAGGAAGGCGACCGACAGACCAGCCTCCTGGGAATGATGGATGAGGTCCCGGACCAGATGGACGTTGTCGTGGATTGTCCGGCCCGGGACCGTGTAGGACTGGTCGGGGTGGATCATGTGGTCCAGCACGGCACCAAGGCGAGCAGACATCGCCCTGGCGAAGATTTTGTAGGCCATGCTGAGGAGGGAGACAGGGCGCCAGTTCTTAAGGAGGCGGAGATCGCCCTTCTTAGGCAGCAGGACGATGACTGCCCTGCGCCAAGAGAGGGGCATCTCCCCGGTCGCCAGACTTTCCCCCAGGACCCGCGCGTAGTCGCCCCCCAGGACGTCCCAGAACGCCCTGTGGAACTCCACGGTCAGCCCGTCCAGCCCCGGGGATTTTCCCCTCGAGAGCCGGGCGAGGGCACCGGTCAGCTCCGCCAGGCTTAGCGGAGCTTCCATATTTTCGGCGCCCTCCGGGCTGACCTTCGGCAGGGCCTCCCACAAAACTCTACGCGCTTCCTCGCTGGTCGGCTCCGGAGAGAACAGAGCCCCGTAATATTCACGGGCCCTGTTGTTGACGCCCTCCGGATCCAAGACGAGAGAGCCGTCGTCGGCCAGCAGCATCAAGAGCTCCTTACGGACACTCTGCCTTTTTTCCAGCGAGTAGAAGAAGGGGGAGCCGCGGTCCAGATCCCGCAGGAACCGGATCCGCGACCTCACGAACACGCCTCGGGACCCGATGAGCTGCAGGTCCTTCAGCGCGGCCTTCTTAGCTTCGTACACCGTCCGCAGGGCCGGGTCCTCGACGACTTGACCGAGACGGGATTCCAGGTCGAGCACCTCTTTTACTAGGCGCCCGACCCTGGCCGCCCGCCTCTTGGTCGACCCCCTCGCGTACTCTTGACAGAAGACGCGGACGTGAGCCTTGCCCACGTCCCACCATAGCCTCAAGGAGAGGAAGCCCCCCTGCTTCCTTCTCCAGTCGGACCAGAATCGACGGAACGAGTCCTGGAACCGCACGTCCTCCAGCAGCCGGTTGTTAAAGTGCCAGTACGCGGACCCCGTCCTCGCGCGGAGCGAAGCGAGCTCCGCCCATACCAGGTGGTGGTCCGAACACGGCACCGGCCGCATGGAGGCCGCCGGGACGCAGGAAACGTACGCCCGAGACACGTAAATGCGGTCGACTCTGGACCATCCTACTCCAGGCCTCACCCAAGTAAAGGCGCTGGGGTCGGGGTGGAGATTTCGCCAGACGTCCACCAAGTCGAAGGACCCGACCAGGTCCCTCAACTTCTCGATCGCCGTCATGCTCTGCAGGGCACCGGAGCGGTCCCTCGCCTCGAGGGTGCAGTTAAAATCCCCCCCCCGAGGCCAATGCAGTCGCCGACGTCGACGGAGCCAAGAAGAGCGGACACCTCTTCGAAGAAGCGCGCTTGCTGCGGGCCGGGTTGAGGGGCGTACACGTTCACGAGATGGAGCGGCACGTCCCCCAGGCGAACCGTTACGTGCAGCAAGCGGCCTGGCACGGGTTCCTCGACCCCCAAGATCTCCGGCTGAAAATGCGGGCCCAGCAAGATGGCCACCCCACTAGAAGTGGCGGTGAGGTGGCTCATGCGGACCTCTCCTTGCCATTCCAGGAGCCACGTGGCTTCGTCTCCCGGAATGGTGTGGGTTTCTTGCAGGAAGCACACCGCATATTTCCCCTCCCGCAGGAGCGAAAAATTGTCAAATCTACGGCGTGCCCCTCTGCCGCCGTTGATGTTGAGGCTGGCTATGGTTATCTTCATGGCAAAAGCATAGTGCAACCTCTACCTTAACCTATTGTGGGGGAGGGAGCGGAGTCTTTTGTTAAACTCCACTCCCTCCGCAGCCCAGCGAGGAGTCCCTCGAGCTCGCGCTGCTCAAGGTGTTGCGCCTTTGTCAAGGGCCCGCCCGCGGCCAAGGTTTTAGCGGCGGCGCGGACGGACCCCTTGATCAGCTCTGGCTCGGACCATTTTTCCAGGGCCAGTCGGGCTTGGTCGCAGCGACCCCGGCTCTGGGCCAAAAAGTCCCGGAGTTCCTTTGCAGGAATGAGGAGGGTCTCAGCAGCGGTCGCGAGCAGATCCACCGCCTCGCTGGCGGTGGTCTCTAGATCTTCTCCCGCGTCCCCCACCGAGTCTCCGTCCTCCTCCAGGAGGTGGCCACCAGCAGCCGGCCCATCGACCGCACAAGGTACGGCAAATGACCCGGCCGCTCCAACCGGCCCTGGCTCTGCCCCGATCCCACCCCCAGGATCGTCGGCAGAGGAGTCCCCACTGGGCTCTTTTAAAAATGGTGCTGGGTCGGGAAACGACAGCGGAAAGGGTTCCCCCTCCGCCCCAGGAACCGGGGAACAAGGAGAGACCCGGCCATAGGAAATCCCCAGGCCCTCCAAGTGCTCCAGCTCCAAAGTAGGGGGCGAGGGTGGGTGTTCCTCCCCCTCCCCGCTGCCACCCCCCGGCCCAGCATGTACAGTGTCGTTAAAATTATTCTGAATTCCAGTTTCTGCCGGGTCGAGCGAGTCCCGGGGGAAGTTGATTAATAGCTGGGCGGGCTCAGGTTCGGCCTTTTCGGCCCCGCCCGCCTCAGTCCCTGGGATGCCCGGCCCGGCGGCAATGCATTCCTCCGCGGGCCCCACGCCCTCCACGACAGGCAGATCTTCCACGCCATCCCCGGGAGGCAGAGGCTGGGCAGCCTCGACTGTCTCACCCTCCCCGGGGACAGACTCCTCTCGCCTACAGCGCAGCTTGGGGGCGCTGGTGGGGGACGCGGGACACGCGGCGAGCACCGACTCCTCCGCGGAGGGATGTTGTTCCCTCTCCGCCTCTTCGGAGCGGCGCCTCTTTTTGTTCCTGGGGGTGCGCGGAGGCAGGGAGACCTCCATGTCTGCCGAGGCCTCCCGCTCCACCCCCCACTTTTTCTTGTCTTGCCCGCGCCCGAGCCCCTCTGCGGTATTGGTCAAGGGCTCGGGCACGGGCTCAGGGCACCCCGCGCTCGCCGGTGACTGGGTTGGGCTGAGCGCGGTGTTCAAGCAGTCCAGCGCACTGAGGGGACCCGCCTCGAGACGTTTCGCCTTCGTCCGCGCCTTCTTTTCGATCGGACTCTCTCCCTCCCCCCCGCCAGAGGCCGTGAAAACAAAGGCCCCCGGCGATGCCCGCGCACCTATGGCTCCCGGCACGCGGACGCTACTAGCGGGGGGGGTGGCGGCGGCGCCAGCCTTGGCCGCCTTCGGTGGTTTGGCGGCCTCGGAGGCGGGGCAGTTCTTGCGAACGTGCCCCACCTCCCTGCAGGCATGGCACCGCACGCCGTCCGACGTCAAAAAGACGCGGTAGGCAGTCCCCTCGTGCACCACATTAAAATTTCCCTCCGTCGTCTCCTCCCGCGCCAGCCAGACAAAGAGCTGGTGGCGGAAGGAGAACACGTGGCGCAGGCTGTTCTCCCTGAGGCCGAGCGGTATGGGGTTGATCCCCGACCTTACCTCCCCCAGTTGGTGTAGGTGAGGGAGGAGGAGCTCAGCGGGAACAAAGGGCGGGACATTTGAAATGATGACCCTCTGCGCGGTGGCCTCGAGAGGGTCCACCGGCAGGAACGTCCCACCCACCGTGAGCCCCTTTTCAAGGGCCAGGTTCACCGCCCGCTCCGACCCCAGGAAGAACACGGCCTTCCCAGACATCTTGGAGGCTGCGACTACCCCAGCCATCGCCCGCACGCACTCCTCGATGCTCATTGTGGGGTGAGTGTAGCTCTTGACCCCATGTTTCTTAGTTATAAGTCTGAAAGGTGGCAGGGCAGCAGGTGGCGCAGGAGGTGCCGTGGATGTGGATGCCACCTGCGCATATGTCCTTGCTGGCCCTGCCACCGGCGTGGATGGGGTCGCCATCACGGTGTCCCTTTAAGCACCCACCCAAAAGTCACAGGCCTTAATGGTCTTTATTGGCCTCGTTTGTGTTTTGAGCAGAGGGAGCTCTGAAAGAGGCACACCTCTCCCCTAGTTAACGATTGGGGAGGGGCCTTGTTCCATCTGCTCAGTGTCTTAATTGTTTTGTTTTTTTTAAATTAGGAGGAAGGGCTCTCAGAGAGAGAGGGGAGAGACAGAGAGAGAGAGATAGAGCGAGGGGGTGCGGGAAAGAGGGAGGCTGCGAGGGCAGGTCTCCCCTCACAGCAATGGGTGGGTGCATTCCCCAGATGGCAAAAACAAAGCACAGTCTTTGGGGTGGTCTTCGGGTGGGGGGAGAAGATGTCTTCACCTGGGGCAGCTAGAGCCACCCAGGCACACACTCCCAACGATGTTCAATAGGGTGATTAATGCTTCTTCAGCCAGGTAGCTCCAGCTATCCCAGGCTAGGCAATGGGCGAGGGGTGCTTCAAAGGTGTGTGGGGCCTAGTTGTAAGCAAGGCCCCCACACACACTTCCACACACACACACCCCCCGCGATGTTCCGGCCCTCGAAAAGTCTTCTTTCCTCCCCCCACCAATAAAACAATGTCTTTCGAGGAAATGCACCAACACCCACCTGTCGAATGTTGTAGAATCTCCCTCCTTCCACACAGGTTGTTGATTTTTCCACTCTCTCCAACTCTCTGTAGCAGTAATGAAGTTGGTATTTTTCCTGTGCTCCACCTCTCCCTCCGGATGTTGAATGGGTAGTAAGCTAGCCCTTTCCTCCTCTTCCTGGGCTGGTCTCAGGGCTCACTCCAGGCCTTCCAAGGCAGGAGCAAAGTTGGTAGCTCCTTCTCTCTCAACAGCAGAGCTCCTACTGATTAGGCCATGCCTCCACTGCTCCACAATTGGTCCTTGTGCATGAAACTCTTTTTGGGAGTAAACAAAAAACATTAAACCGTGCCCCCCCGATCTGGGGGAAACACCAAACATTTACAGGCCCTTTTTTTTTTTGTTTTTGGGGTTTTTTTGGGCACAAAAACATATTTTTTCTCCAAGTGCCCCCTATAAAAGGGGAGGGGGACACTAAAGCACCGGCAATTAAAACAAATTAACTTAAAAACATAAAATCAAATTAAAATTTGGTTGCCGGGCGTGATGATGCACTCCAGTCCCTCCGGTGCCCACCTCTCGCGGAAGGCCGCGAGCGTACCGGTGGACACCGCGTGCTCCATCTCCAGGGACACCCTGGACCGGATGTATGCGCGGAAGAGAGGCAGGCAGTCTGGCTGAACGACCCCCTCGACCGCCCGCTGCCTGGACCGGCTGATGGCACCCTTGGCCGTGCCCAGGAGCAGTCCTACGAGGAGGCCCTCGGACCTACCCGCTCCCCTCCGCACAGGGTGCCCGAAGATCAGGAGTGTGGGACTGAAGTGCAGCCAGAATTTCAGGAGCAGCCCCTTTAAATAATGGAACAGGGGCTGCAACCTCGTGCACTCAATAAAAACATGGAACGCGGACTCTTCCAGACCGCAGAAATTGGAGGCGGCCTGGGAGCCCGTGAACCGGCTCAAAAATTTATTGCACAGCACTGCTCCGTGCACCACCCTCCAGGCCAAGTCCCCGACAAATAGTGGGAGGACCCCTGCGTAGAGTGCCCTCCATCGGGGACCCCCACCTCCTCCGGACGGCAAGATGGTACGCCATGGCATGTCCGGACGGCAGGCGAGGATGGCAAAGTTGAGAGTGTGCAGGAGCAGCCCGTACAGGAAACCCCTCCGCGCGGAACTGAAAGGCACGGAGTGGATTTCCCCGAGGCGGCTCAAGTTGTGAGACGCCGGCCCCCGAGGGAGGTTCCGGGGTTTGGCGCCGATGAGGAATTCCGTCCGAACGGGGGTCAGTTCGGACGGGATCTCCCCACGTGCTTGAGCCTCCTCGATGCACCTAACGGAGTCGGGGCCCAGAGCTCTTTTTAGCGACTCGATGGCAGGTGGAGAGCTGCGCTTGGTGGAGACTTTGTTCCAGACCCTGATGAGTTCCTTGTAAAAGACAGGCAGCTCCCAGAGGGCGGTCCTGATGCCCCCCACACTCATAAACAGGAGCTGCGTGTCGTAGTTGAGGCCGTGCT
The DNA here is from genome assembly GCF_044704955.1 of Pristiophorus japonicus. Classification (NCBI taxonomy): domain Eukaryota; kingdom Metazoa; phylum Chordata; class Chondrichthyes; family Pristiophoridae; genus Pristiophorus; species Pristiophorus japonicus. Next base: position 78,833,233 of record NC_091989.1, on the reverse strand, counting down.
GCTGGCGGAAGAAATACGTCGCCAGAGCACGCCACCTAGGAGGGGGCTCAACGTAAAGGTATCTCTGCAGGGTCTGAAGACGGAAAGTCGCGAGCTGGGTGCTGATGCACACCAACGACTGACCGCCCTCCCCAAGCGGGAGCCTCAAGACCGCCGCAGAGACCCAGTGCTTCCTGTTGTTCCAGAAGAAGTCCACCAGCTTCTTCTGTATCTTGGCGACAAACGCAGGGGGAGGAGTCAAAGTGACCAGCCGGTACCACAACATGGCGGCCACCAGCTGATTTATGACTAGCGCTCGACCCCTGTAGGACAGCACTCGGAGCAGTCCTGTCCAGCGCCCTAGGCAAGCGGCGACTTTGACCTCCAGCTCCTGCCAGTTCGCCGGCCAGGCTTCCTCGTCGGGGCTAAGGTAGACTCCCAGGTAGAGGAGATGGGTCGTGTCCAGGCAAAAGGCCTGAGCTCCTCCGGCAGGGAGTCCACCCGCCACTGACCCACCAGGAGTCCGGAACATTTTTCCCAGTTGATCCTGGCGGAGGACGCGGCCGAGTAAATCTCCTGGCACTCACGCATCCTCCGCAGGTCAGCGGGATCCTCTACCGCGAGGAGCACGTCATCGGCGTAAGCCGAGAGGACGACCTCCACGCCCGGCCCTTGCAGAGCCAGTCCCGTCAACTTCGTCCGCAGGAGGCGCAGGAAAGGCTCCACGCAGACGGCGTATAACTGGCCGGACATGGGGCATCCCTGGCGCACCCCTCTCCTAAAGCGAAGGGGTGCCGTCAAGGACCCGTTAACCTTAATCAGACACTCCGCGGCGGCGTACAAAAGTCAGATCCGGGCGACGAAATGCGCCCCCAACCCGAAAGCGCGCAGAGTTCCGAGCAGATAGTCGTGATCCACCCTGTCGACGCCTTCTCTTGGTCGAGAGATAGGAAGGCGACCGACAGACCAGCCTCCTGGGAATGATGGATGAGGTCCCGGACCGGATGGATGTTGTCGTGGATTGTCCGGCCCGGGACCGTGTAGGACTGGTCGGGGTGGATCATGTGGTCTAGCACGGCACGAAGGCGAGCAGACATTGCCCTGGCGAAGATTTTGTAGTCCGTGCTGAGGAGGGAGACCGGGCGCCAGTTCTTAAGGAGGCGGAGATCGCCCTTCTTAGGCAGCAGGACGATGACTGCCCTGTGCCAAGAGAGGGGCATCTCCCCGGTCGCCAGGCTTTCCCCCAGGACCCGTGCGTAGTCGCCCCCCAGGACGTCCCAGAACGCCCTGTGGAACTCCACGGTCAGCCCGTCCAGCCCCGGGGATTTTCCCCTCGAGAGCCGGTCAAGGGCGCCGGTCAGCTCCGCCAGGCTTAGCGGAGCTTCCAGATTTTCGGCGCCCTCCGGGCTGACCTTCGGCAGGTCCTCCCACAAAACTCTACGCGCTTCCTCGCTGGATGGCTCCGGAGAGAACAGGGCCCCGTAATATTCACGGGCCCTGTTGTTGACGCCCTCCGGATCCGAGACGAGAGAGCCGTCGTCGGCCAGCAGCGTCAAGAACTGCTTACGGACATCCTGTCTTTTTTCCAGCGAGTAGAAGAAGGGGGAGCCGCGGTCCAGATCCCGCAGGAACCGGATCCGCGACCTCACGAACGCGCCTCGGGACCCAACGAGCTGCAGGTCCTTCAGCGCGGCCTTCTTCGCTTCGTACACCGTCCGCAGGTCCGGGTCCTGGACGACTTGACCGAGACGGGCTTCCAGGTCGAGCACCTCTTTTTCTCGGCGCCCGACCCTGGCCGCCCGCCTCTTGGTCGACCCCCTCGCGTACTCTTGACAGAAGACGCGGACGTGAGCCTTGCCCACGTCCCACCATAGCCTCAAGGAGGGGAAGCCCCCCTGCTTCCTTCTCCAGTCGGCCCAGAAACGACGGAACGAGTCCTGGAACCGCACGTCCTCCAGCAGCCGGTTGTTAAAGTGCCAGTACGCAGACCCCGTCCTCGCGCGGAGCGAAGCGAGCTCCGCCCACACCAGGTGGTGGTCCGAACACGGCACCGGCCGCATGGAGGCCGCCGGGACGCAGGAAACGTACGCCCGAGACACGTAAAGGCGGTCGACTCTAGACCATCCAACTCCAGGCCTCACCCAAGTAAAGGCGCTGGAGTCGGGGTGGAGATTTCGCCAGACGTCCACCAAGTCGAAGGACCCGACCAGGTCCCTCAACTTCTCCATCGCCGTCATGCTCTGCGGGGCACCGGAGCGGTCCCTCGCCTCGAGGGTGCAGTTAAAATCCCCCCCGAGGACAATGCAGTCGCCGACGTCGACGGAGCCAAGAAGAGCGGACACCTCTTCGAAGAAGCGCGTCTGCTGCGGGCCGGGCTGAGGGGCGTACACGTTCACGAGATGGAGCGGTACGTCCCCCAGGCGAACCGTTACGTGCAGCAAGCGGCCTGGCACGGGCTCCTCGACCCCCAAGATCTCCGGCTGAAAATGCGGGCCCAGCAAGATGGCCACCCCACTAGAAGTGGCGGTGAGGTGGCTCATGCGGACCTCTCCTTGCCATTCCAGGAGCCACGTGGCTTCATCTCCCGGAATGGTGTGGGTTTCTTGCAGGAAGCACACCGCATATTTCCCCTCCCGCAGGAGCGAAAAATTGTTAAATCTACGGCGTGCCTCTCTGCTGCCGTTGATGTTGAGGCTGGCTATGGTTATCTTCATGGCAAAAGCATAGTGCAACCTCTACCTAACCTATTGTGGGGGGGGGAGTGGAGTCATTTGTTGACCTCCACTCCTTCAGCAGCCCAGCGAGGAACCTTTTGAGCCGGCGCAGCTCAAGGCCTTGCGCCCTTGATAAGGGCCCGCCCGCGGCCATGGTTTTAGCGGCGGCGCGGACGGACGCGACGAGCAGTACCGGCTCGGACCATCTTTCCAGGGCCAGACGGGCTTGGTCGCAGCGACCCCGGCACTGGACCAAAAAGTCCCGGAGTTCCTCTGCAGGAATGAGGAGGGTCTCAGTGGCGGCCGCGAGCAGATCCACCACCTCACTAGCGATGGACTCGAGATCTTCTCCCGCGTCCCCCACCGAGTCCCCGTCCTCCCCCGGGAGGTCGCCGCCAGCAGCCGGCCCGTCGACTGCACGAGGTACGGCAAACGGCCCGGCCGCTCCATCAGGCCCTGGCTCCGCCCCGATCCCACCCCCAGGATCGTCGGCAGACGAGTCCCCACTGGGCTCTTTTAAAAGTGGTGCTGGGTCGGGAAGCGACAGCGGAAGGGGTTCCTCCTCCGCCCCAGGAGCCGGGGAACACGGAGAGACCTGGTTTAGGAAATTCTCCAGGTCCACCAAGTCCCTCAGCTCCAAAGTAGGGGGCGAGGGTTGTTGTTCTTCCCCCTCCCCGCCGCCTCCCCCCAGCCCAGCGTGTGGATGTATATTGCAGTTGTCTGCAGTGTCAGTTTCTGCCGAGTCAAGCAAATCCCGGGGGAAGTTGGGTATTGGCTGGGCGGACTCAGGTTCGGCCTTTTCGGCCCCGCCCGCCTCAGTCCCCGGGACGCTCGACCCGGCGGCAATGCATTCCTCCGCGGTCCCCACGCCCCCCACGACAGGCAGATCTTCCACGCCATCCCCAGGAGGCAGCGGCTGGGCAGCCTCGACTGCCTCACCCTCCCCGGGGACAGATTGCTCGCGCCTACAGCGCAATTTGGGGGCGCTGGTGGGGGACGCGGGACACGTGACGGGCACCGCCTCCTCCGCGGAGGGATGTTGTTCCCCCTCCGCCTCATTGGGGCGGTGCCTCCTTTTGTTCCTGGGGTTGCGCGGAGGCAGGGAGACCTCCATGTCTGCCGAGGCCTCCCGCTCCGCCCCCCCCTTTTCCTTATCTTGCCCTCGCCCGAGCCCCTCTGCGGTATTGGTCAAGGGCTCGGGCACGGGCTCAGGGCACCCCGCGCTCGCCGGTGACTGGGTTGGGCTGAGCGCGGTGGTCAAACTTTCCGGCGCACTGAGGGGACCCGCCTCTAGATGTCTCGTCTTCTTCCGCGCCTTCTTTTCGATCGGACGCTCTCCCTCCCCCCCGCCGGAGGCCCCGAAAACAAAGGCCTCCGACGATGCCCGCGCACCTATGGCTCCCGGCACGCGGACGCAACTAGGAGGAGGGCTGGCGGCGGCGCCAGCCTTGGCCGCCCTCGGTGGTTTGGCGGCCTTGGAGGCAGGGCAGTTCTTACGAACGTGACCCACCTCTCTGCAGGCATGGCACCGCACGCCGTCCGACGTCCAGAAGACGCGGTGGACAGTCCCCTCGTGCACCACATTAAAATGACCTTCCGTCGTCTCCTCCCGCGCCAGCCGGACAAAGAGCTGGCAGCGGAAGGAGAACACGTGGCGCAGGCTGTTCTCCCTGAGGCCGAGCGGTATGGGGTTGATCCCCGACCTTACCTCCCCCAGTTGGTGTAGGTGAGGGAGGAGGAGCTCAGCGGGAACAAAGGGCGGGACGTTTGAAATGATGACCCTCTGCGCGGTGGCCTCGAGAGGGTCCACCGGCAGGAACGTCCCGCCCACCGTGAGCCCCCTTTCGAGGGCCAGGGACACCGCCCGCTCCGACCCCAGGAAGAACACGGCCTTCCCAGACATCTTGGAGGCTGCGACAATGGCCGAGGGGCCGACTACCCCAGCCATCGCCCGCACGCACTCCTCGATGCTCATTGTGGGGTGAGTGTAGCTCTTGACCCCGTGTTTTTTCGTAATCAATCTGAAAGGTGGCAGGGCAGTAGGAGGCGCAGGACGTGCCGTGGATGTCGACGCCGCCTGCGCATATGTCTTTGCTGACCCTGCCACCGGCGTGGATGGAGTCGCCATCACGGGGTCCCTTTAAGGGCTACACCCACCCCAAAGTCACAGGCCTTAATGGTCTTTAAATGGCCTCGTTCAAAAGACTGAGCAGAGGAGCTCTTAACGAGGCACACCTCTCCCCTAGTTGACAATTGGGGAGGGGCCTTGCTCCTTCTGCTCAGTTGTCTTAATTGTTTGTTTTTTTCAATCAATTTGGGAGGAAGGGCTCTCAGAGAGAGAGGGGAGAAACAGAGAGTAACAGAGAAAGAGAAAGAGAGAGGGGGTGGGAAGGGGGGGAACTGCGAGGGCAGGTCTCCCCTCGCAGCTGTGGGTGGGTGCAATCCCCAGATGGCAAAACAAAAATAGTCTTTGGGGTGGTCTTCGGGTGAGGGGAGAAGATGTCTTCACCTGGTGCAGCTGGAGCCACACAGGCACACTCTCCCAACGATGTTCAATAGGGTGATTAAATATTCTTCAGCCAGGTAGCTCCAGCTATCCCAGGCTAGGCAATGGGGGAGGGGTGCTTCAAAGGTGTGTGGGGCCTAGTTGTAAGCAAGGCCCCCACACACACTTCCACACACACACAACCCCCGCGATGTTCCGGCCCTCGAAAAATCTTCTTTCCTCCCCCCACCGATACAACAAAGTCTTTTAGGGACTGCACCAGTACACCCTCCCTCCACAATGGATGTTGTTGTTGGTCTTTCCCCCTCTCTCCAACTCTTTGTAGAAATGGTGAAGTTGTTCAAGTTTTCTGCTTTTTCCTCCTCTCCCTCTGGGTGAACGTTGGTGGTGAAGCCCCTTCCTTCCTTCCTTCTCTTCCTGGGCTGATTCACAGGCCCAGCCAGGAGCTACAACAGGAGCTGCTCTCCTCACTGTTCACTCAGCCAACTGAGCAGGACACGCCTCCAAAGCTCCACGATTGGTCCTTGTGCATGAAACTCAAAGCTAGTTTGCAGGTGCAGCAAGTAATCAGGAAGGCGAATGGAATGTTGGCCTTCATTGCGAGAGGGATGGAGTACAAAAGCAGGGAGGTCCTTCTGCAACTGTCTCGGGTATTGGTGAGGCCGCACCTGGAGTACTGCGTGCAGTTTTGGTCACCTTACTTAAGGAAGGATATACTAGCTTTGGAGGGGGTACAGAGATGATTCATGAGGCTGATTCCAGAGATGAGGGGGTTACCTTATGATGATAGATTGAGTAGACTGAGTCTTTACTCGTTGGAGTTCAGAAGGATGAGGGGTGATCTTATAGAAACATTTAAAATAATGAAAGGGATAGACAAGATCGAGGCAGAGAGGTTGTTTCCACTGGTCGGGGAGACTAGAACTAGGGGGCACAGCCTCAAAATACAGGGGAGCCAATTTAAAACTGAGTTGAGAAGGAATTTCTTCTCCCAGAGGGTTGTGAATCTGTGGAATTCTCTGCCCAAGGAAGCAGTTGAGGCTAGCTCATTGAATGTATTCAAGTCACAGATAGATAGATTTTTAACCAATAAGGGAATTAAGGGTTACGGGGAGCGGGCGGGTAATTGGAACTGAGTCCACGGCCAGATCAGCCATGATCTTGTTGAATGGCAGAGCAGGCTCGAGGGGCTGGATGGCCTACTCCTGTTCCTAATTCTTATGTTCTTATGTTCTGATGAGAATTGCAATTTCTAAGATACTCCATTCTAAACTAGTTGCTCCAAAAAAAAGGAGCAACTCAGGCTGAAACTTGAGCCCCATAATTCAGTCAGATTCAAGGTAGTTATGGATAAGGACAAGGATAGACCAGGAATAAAAGTCCCAAATTGGGGAAAAGATAACTTTGCTAAGTTGAGGAGTGATTTGGCCACAGTGGACTGGAAACAGTTACTTGAAGGTAAATCAGTGTCGGAACAGTGGGAGGCATTCAATGAGGAGATCCGGAGGGCTCAGGTCAAACATGTGCCCTTAAAGACAAAGGGTGGGAATAACAATTCTAGAGCTCCCTGGATGTCAAGGGACTTACAGGGAGGATAAGGAAAAAAAGGGAAGCTTATGTCATATACCGACAGCTAAATACTGTAGAATCTCTGAAGGAATATAGAAAGTTCAGAGGTAAAATTAAAAAGGATATTAGGAATGCTAAGAGAGAGCATGAAAAATTCTTAGCAAGTAAAGTCAAGGAAAGCCCAAAGATGTTCTATAAATATATTACGTGCAAGAGGATAACTAAAGAAAGGGTAGGTCCTATTAGAGACCATGAGGGTAAGCTGTGTGTGGAGATGGAAGATGTGGGTATGGTTCTTAATGAATACTTTGAATTTGTTTTCACAAAGGAGAGGGGCAATGTAGATACTGCTATCAAGGAGGAGTGTGATATTCTGGATGAAATAAAAATAGTGAGAGAGGAGGGGGGTTTGGCAGCTTTGAAAGTACATATGTCCCCAGGCCCGGATGAAATGCATCCCAGGCTGTTGAGGAGGAAATAGCAGAGGCCTTTGACCATCATTTTCCAGTCCTCTTTGGATCTGGGCATGGTGCCGGAGGATTAGAGGATTGCTAATGTTGTACCTTTGTTTAAGATGGGAGAAAGCGAGTTATTATTTAAGTGCAGCAGGACCTGGGGCTCCTGGTACCTGAAATACAAAAGGTTAGTGATCAGGAATGCCAATGGAATCTTGCCTTTATTGCAAAGGGGATGGAGTATAAAAGCAGGGAAGTCTTACTACAGTTATACAGGGTATTGGTGAGGCCACACCTGGAATACTTCATGCAGTTTTGTTTTCCATATTTAGGAAAGGATATACTTGCTTTGGAGGCAGTTCAGAGAAGGTTCACTAGGTTGATTCTGGCGATGAGGGGGTTGACTTATGAGGAAAGGTTGAGTAGGTTGGGCCTCTACTCATTGGAATTCAGAAGAATGAGAGGTGATCTGATCGAAACGAATAAGATTATGAGGGGGCTTGACAAGGTCGGGTCACAGTGTCGGAACGTTCAAGGGCACTAAAGTAGTGATACGCATCACTCCGGACGCCAGACCAGTGCACCACAAAGCCAGAGCGGTGCCGTATGAGAAGCGTGAAAAAATTGAAAGTGAATTGGACAGGCTGCTCAGAGAGGGCATAATTTCGCCCGTTGAATTCAGCGATTGGGCAAGTCCCATAGTTCCTGTCCTTAAAGCTCAGTCAGGATTTGTGGCGACTACAAAGCCACCATCAACCGTGTGTCGCTGCAAGACCAATACCCGCTCCCGAGAGCGGAGGACCTTTTTGCCACGCTGGCAGGTGGCAAGCTGTTCATGAAGCTGGGCCTCACTTTGGCCTACATGACCCAGGAACTGGCTGAAGAATCCAAGCTTCTGACCACCATCACGACGCACAAGGGATTATTCATCTACAACAGGTGTCCATTTGGCATTCGTTCGGCGGCAGCTATCTTTCAGCGGAACATGGAAAGCTTGCTCAAATCCATTCCTGGAACAATCGTATTCCAAGACGACATTCTTATAACGGGTCGAGACACCGAGGAACACCTCCACAACCTGGAGGAGGTGCTATGCCGACTGGACCGGGTAAGCTTGTGGCTGAAAAAGGCCAAGTGTGTGTTTTTGGCCCCAGAGGTCGAGTTTTTGGGCAGGAGGGTTGCCGCAGACGGGATCCAGCCACTGAATCAAAAACTGAGGTGATTCGCCGGGCGCCCAGGCCCGGCAACACGTCGGAGTTGCGATCATTCCTGGGACTTTTGAACTATTTCGGGAATTTTCTGCCGAACTTAAACACATTGTTGGAGCCGTTACACATGCTCCTCCGTAAAGGTTGTGAATGGCTTTGGGGGGACTGTCAAGAACGGGCTTTCAAGAAGGCGAGGAACCTGCTGTGTTCTAACAAACTGTTGACTTTGTATGACCCTTGTATAAAACTAGTTTTAACGTGCGATGCATCGTCCTACGGGGTTGGGTGTGTGTTGCAGCAGGGTAATGACGACGGCCGACTCCAACCGGTGGCTTATGCCTCCAGGTCACTCTCCCAGGCAGAGCGTGGATACGGCATGGTCGAAAAGGAAGCACTCGCTTGTGTTTATGGTGTGAAAAAGATGCACCAGAACCTTTTCAGTAGGCGGTTCGAGCTAGAGGCGGACCACAAGCCGTTAACATCCCTGTTGTCCGACAGCAAGGCTGTCAACGCCAATGCGTCAGCTCGCATACAGCGATGGACTCTCAAGCTGGCTGCGTATGACTACACCATAAGGCACCGGGCAGGCACCGAAAATTGCGCTGACGCGCTCAGCAGGCTCCCATTGGCCACCACCGAGGGGGCAGCGGAGCAAAGCGCTGAGATGGTCATGGCCGTTGAGGCTTTTGACACCGCAGGCTCCCCCATCACAGCCCACCAGATCAAACTCTGGACCAACAGAGATCCCCTCCTATCCATGACAAAGAAATGTGTCCTGACTGGGGATTGGGCGCCCGCACACAGGGCGTGCCCCGAGGAGTTCAGACCACTTCAGAGACGGATGGATGAGCTCTCCACCCAAGCTGACTGCCTGCTATGGGGCAGCCGGGTAGTCATGCCCCAGAAAGCAGGAAAGCGTTCATCAGGGAACTCCACAGCAAGCACCCTGGCATCGTGTTAATGAAGGTCATTGCCCAGTCACATGTATGGTGGCCAGGGATTGACTCAAACCTGGAATACTGGGTTCGCAGGTGCACGACGTGTGCCCAGCTGGGCAATGCCCCCAGGGAGGTCCCACTCAGTCCGTGGCCCTGGTCCACCAGGCCATGGTCACGTATTCACGTAGACTATGCGGGCCCGTTCATGGGGAAAATGTTCCTGATCGTTGTCAATGCATACACGAAATGGATCGAGTGCATCATATTAAACTCATGCACGACATCCATCGCGACCCACGGCTTGCCAGACATCCTGCTAGGCAACAATGACCCTCGTGTTTCACCAGCCATGAATTCCAGGAGTTTATGTTGGGCAATGGTATCAAAGACGTCCAGACAGCACCGTTCAAGCCGGCTTCCAATGGCCAGGCGGAATGTGCAGTCCAAGTCATAAAACAGGGCATGCTACGCATCCAAGGACCCTCCCTTCAGTACCGCCTATCGCGCCTCTTGCTGGCCTACAGGTCCTGCCCGCACTCGCTCACAGGAGTCCCGCCAGCGGAACTCCTCATGAAACGCATGCTTAAAACGTGGCTGTCCCTCATTCACCCAGCCCTGGCAGACATTGTTGAGGGAATGCGCCAGTCCCAAACTGAGTTCCATGATCGAAACTCAAGGGGGAGGTGTGTAGAAATGGATGACCCGGTATTTGTTCTTAACCATGCTTTGGGACCAAGTGGCTTGAGGGCACAGTGATTGGCAAAGAAGGGAATAGGGTCATACTGGTCAGACTAAACAATGGGCAGATATGCCGCAACTACTTGAACCAAGTAAAGAAAAGGTTCAGTATAGACACGGAGGAACCTGAAGAAGAGCATGAGATGTCAACCACATCACTGCCAGTGTACGAGCAACAAGGACAGTCCACAGCATGCACAGTCCCTGCGGCCAGCCCGGACAGGCCGGAATCACCTCAGGTGACAGAGACGCGTGCTGAGGCTCAGCCACCAGAGTCACAACTGCGGCGCTCCACGAGGGAGCGTCAACCACCTGAAAGACTTAACCTTTGACACAAAAAGACGTAAGGGGGGAGGTGATGTCATGTATGTAACCATCATGCAATGGTAATCTTCATTTAACTGTAACCTTCATGCAACTCCTGTACACTGTACTTATACCCTAGAAATGCACACCCTGACCACAGGGGTGAACTTGTGGGAGACACTCCTCACTTGGGTTTCCAGGTATAAAAGGGGAGGTCCCACCCAGGGTCAGCACTCCTTGGTCCTGGGAATAAAGGTTAAGGTCACGTAGTGACTGTGTCTGCAGTACATGCCTCGTGTGAGTTTGTAGTACGGTGCAGGGACACCACATATTTCTTATGTTCTTATGTTTTTATATTAAAGGGATAGGCCGAGTAATTACAGGCCTGTCAGCCTAATTTCAGTGGTGGGAAAATTATTGGCAAAAATCCTGAAGGACAGGATAAATCTACATTTAGAAAAGCAAGGATTAATCAGGGTCAATCAGCATGGATTTGTTCAGGGAAGATCGTGTTTGACTAACCTGATTGAATTTTTCGAGGAGGTAACAAGGAGGGTCGATGAGGGCAGTGTGTATGATGTAGTGTATATGGACTTTAGCAAAGCTTTTGATAAGGTCCCACATGGCAGATGGGTCACGAAGGTAAAAGCCCATGGGATCCAGGGCAAAGTGACAAGTTGGATCCAAAATTGGCTTGGAGGTAGGAAGCAAAGGGTAATAATTGATGGATATGTTTGTGACTGGAAGGATGTTTCCAGTGGGGTTCTGCAGGGCTCAGTACTGGGTCCCTTGCTTTTTGTGGCATACATCAATAGATTTGAATATTGGGGGTATGATTAAGAAGTTTGCAGATGACACTACAATTGGCTGTGTGGTTGATAATGAAGAGGAAAGTTATGGACTGCAGGAGGATATCAATCTACTGGTCAGGTGGGCAGAACAGTGGCAAATGGAATTTAATTCGGAGAAGTGTGAGGTAATGCTTGGGGAGGTCTAATAAGGAAAGGGTATACACGTTAAACGGTAGGCCACTTAGAAGTGTAGATGAACAAAGGGACCTTGGAGTGCTTGTCTACAGATCCCTGAAAGAAGCAGGCCAGGTGGATAAGGTGGTTAAGAAGGCATAAGGAATGCTTGCCTTTATTGGCAGAGGCATAGATTACAAGAGCAAGGAAGTTATGCTTAAATTGTATAATACACTGGTTAGGCCACAGTTGGAATACTGCGTGCAGTTCTGGTCGCCGTATTATACGAAGGATGTGATTGCACTGGAGAGGGGGCAGAGGAGATTTATGAGGATGCTGCTTAGAATGGAGAATCTTAGCTATGAGGACAGATTGGACAGGTTGGGTTTGTTTTCCTTGGAACAGAGGAGGCTGAGAGGAGACCTCACTGAGGTGTATAAAATGTTGAGGGGCCTGGATATAGTAGATAGCAAGGGCCTATTTCCCTTGGTGGAGGGGTCAATTACAAAGGGGCATAGGTATAAAATGGTTGGTGGAAGGTTTCGAGGGAATTTGAGGGGAAGCTTCTTCATGCAGAGGGTTGTGGGGATCTGGAGCTCGCTGCCTGGAAGGGTGGTGGAGGCAGAAACCCTCACCACATTTAAAAGGTGCTTGGATGGGCACTTGAAGTGCCATAACCTACAGGGCTACGGACCTCGAGCTGGGATTAGACTGGATAACCTCTTGTTGGCTGGTGCAGATACGATGGTAAGTACTTCAGGGAATTTAATACGGCCAGAGTGCTCTCCTGGACTAGTTTCGATCACCTGGATGGGTCGGAGAGGAATGTTCCCAGATTTTTTTTCCCAATTGACCTGGGTTTTTATGTTTTTTTGCCTCTCCCAGGAGATCGCATGGCTCCGGGTAGGGTGGAGTGTAAAATGTTGCGATACATGGGGCAAACTGGTTGGGCCGAATGCTCGTTACCGCTCCCATAGGTTTATATGTAACCTTCAGGGCTGCTGACCGAGGGCCGTGTGGCACTTTGTCGGCCGGCGCGGACACGATGGACTGAAATGGCCTCCTTCTGCGCTGTAAATTTCTATGTTTCTATATTTTGAGCTGTAGTTCATGGGTGGAGGAGGGATCCAGCCTACAGGGTTAATTTTATATTGTGGAAAGGAAAGGGAAGGGACAGGATGAAGGATAGGAATTCACAGGCACTGAAGGCACTTAGTAATTTTAACTCAAAAGAAATGGAAGAAATAAAAAACTTGCTTGCATGAAAGGACATACCTGAGTGCCGCACCACAGTGCCACCTATGCCTAACAAAAATCTATCGATCTCTGTCTTGAAAGTGTCAAGTGACCCAGTATCCACAGCCATTTGGGGGAGATAGTTCCTGATCACTTATCTTATTTCCCTGGTGTATCTGAAAATTTTGATTTTTCTCTATCAATTTAAGTATCATCTATCTATATGAGGTCTCTTTAAGATAGTTCTTACAAGGCTGACGAGCCTTTGCTTATCGGCTCATTTTTCACAGCTCTTGCTTCTGATACCAGTGATTAATCAAGTTGATCTCCTCTACACTTTCTTTAGGGTCTGGATGGTTCCATGATGTTGCAGCAACCAGGACTCTCTGTAGTATTTCAAGTATGTTCTGATCTGGTACTGTACTGCTTCATCATAACTTCTGGCAATTTGAACTCAACTGATTTGGCAATATAAGCCACCATTCCATTAGTTTTGTTTATTGTGACTTTACACTGTTTAGACTTGGTGGGTAACAAATTAGTTAATGCCCTCGGTCTCTTTCAGCTTTCCCCTTGACAAGTGCGTCAAGGCATGGTTCTTCCATTTTTACTTCTAATGTGCAGTACCTTGGGCTGGAGTTTCGGCTTTTGAGATTTTGGGGCGGTAATGGTGACGGGACGGTCTGCAAAATTCAGCAAAAAAATGAGGTTCCATGATGGGGAGTGCAAAATCAGGAAGTTTTTGCACACTAGCCGAAAATCACGGCATTAAAAAAGTTTTGTTGATTTAAGGAACTTCATTGTTGCTCAGTGCCCTGGAACATAACATTGTGTATTGTCTGGTCTTATTTTGCTGGGGAGAGTTTTTGTTCCTTTGTTGCAGTAAAATGTCTGTTTGATCCTTTGCCATTGGTGTCTTGTGCATCATTCCAACGTTCACCAGAGATGTGCCTTTATGGGGGCACATAGTGTGTCCAGTATTAGCTCCATCCCTCAGTTTCCTCCATTTAGGAGCCGGTCCATTATGAGCTGGCGACGTGCGACACTTGGTCCAGCAGCATCTCCACGCTGCCTCCCCCGTGGATGGGGTGGCTATCCATGGGGGCCTCGCCTGGCTCCTCTTCGTCCTCCTACTCCTGAGTTGGGCCTGCAATCCCCACTAGCAATGCCTGGCCTCTCATGATGGCCGAGCTGTGCAACGTGCAATGCACCACAATGAATTCGGATACCTGTTGATGTAAGTATTGAAGGCTGCCTCCAGAGTGGTGCAGGCATCGGTATGCCTTTAGGAGATGGCATGTCTCTGTCAGCATTTCCTTTCAGAAGCACAGCCTTCTCAGACACTGCTCCTTCGAGAACTGGAGGTCTAAGCGTTGGTGCCTGTAAACCCGTGGCGGGTAAGCTCTCCTCCCCAGATGGCTTTGGCCTCTCCTCATCCATGGGCCGACATGGCTAAGAGCCCTTCTTCTAGCTTGATGTCTAGCTTAATAGCAGAGCATGATACACTGTCGAACTAGTAATGCCCCCATTACATTTTCTCACTAAGGTTGTAAGGACACTGTAATGACAGATAAAAGTGCCGCTTGCATGTCGGAGCTTCACACAGCGAGCTGTGCGCAACCATTGCAACCAATGTGACTTGCGATGTCGGAGCCTCATCCCTCCATTCGCTGCCAATACCGCCTGCTGCACCCTGGGAACGCCTGGTTTTGCAGACGTTTCCTGGGGTGCGCGTTAAATGAGGTGTTCGGCCCGAATTTTGCATCTGGAGTGGTCATGATCTCAGAGAAACTAGAGTTTTTACGCTGCCACATACCATGAGCCAAATTTGTCAGCGGGGCGGTAAAAGCTGGACGGCAGGCGTTACGCCTAGAAACACCATTTACCGCCCCTCCAGGACGCAAACTGAGGCACAAGCGAGCCGAAAGTCCAACCCCTTGTATTTGTCAAAATTAAGCATTATTTTCCAAATGCTTATCCCTGATCTTGGTTGCCTCCTTTGAATCCACAGTCTCCTCTACCTTGATTTATGCTTCAAATTTAATGCTCTTTGAATTGAGTCTGATTCCAGAGCAGGTGGGATCCCAACATGAACATCTGGTACATCCTTCCTCTTTCTATGACAACAATAACAATTTGTAGTTATATAGTGCCCTTTAATGACGTAAAACATCCCAAGGTGCTTCACAGCAGTATTATAAGACAAAGAATTTAACACTGAGCCACAGAAGGAGAAATTAGGGCAGATGACCAAAAGCTTGGTCAAAGAGGTAGATTTTAAGGAGCTTCTTAAAGGAGGAAAGAGAGGCGGAGAGGTTTGGGTAGGCAATTCCAGAGCTTAGGGCCTGGGTAACAGAAGGCATGGCCACTGATGGTTCAGCAATTATAATCAGGGCAGAGTTAGAGGAACACAGATATCTCAGGGGGTTGAGGGGCTGGAGGAGATGACAGGAATAGGGAGGGGCGAGGCCATAGAAGGCTTTGAAAACAAGGATGAGAAATTTGAAATTGAGGCATTGCTTAACCAGGAGCCAACATAGGTCAGCGAGCTCAGGGGCTCAGGGGTGATGGATGAGCGGGACATCGTGAGATTTAGGACATGGGCAGCTGACTTTTGGATGACCTCAAGTTTACGTAGGGTAGAAAGTCGGAGGCCAGCTAGTAGTGTGTTGGAACAGTCAAGTCTAGAGGTAACAAAGGCATGGATGAGGGTTTCAGCATAAGTGATGAGCTGAGGCAAGAGTGGAGACGGATGATGTTAAGGAGGTGCAAATAGGTGGACTTAGTTATGCTGCAGATATGTGGTCGGATGCTCATTTCAGGGTCAAATATGACACCAAGGTTGCGAACAGTGTGGTTCAGCCTCAGGCAGAAGTTAGAGAGAGGGACGGAGTCAGTGGCTAAGGAACGGAGTTTGTGGCGGGTACTGAAAACAATGGTTTTGGTCTTCCCAATATTATGATGTAGCGAGCCTTACCATTCCCCTCTACTTTCTTCCTTCTACCTATCTGCCCTTGATTATTAAAGGCTTCTCTCATGCAGTACTTTGCTAAGAGATACAGACAAATTCTGAGAAACCAGGCTTCACTCGGAAATAAAAGCAACTCGGTGCACATAAACAGGTCAGTCAGCATCTAAAGGAAATTCCTCCATGGAGCATGAATATATGTTTGAACTCTGCACTGCATTGTTCCCAATCTGATCCTCACTGAGTGGGGAAGTGTTGAATATTATAATTCAGACTTCTTCTCAATACTTTTTATTCATACTCAATGCAAAAGTTTACTTTAAGAACCAAGCCCGCAAGTCCTATTAACCATAATTTAATTTGTATAGATAAAATAATTGGGATAATGTTGCTGCAGGGTGAACAATGAGCCCTTCTTCCATGAAGTATGTACTCGAACTGACACTGCCTACTCACAGTGTGCTTCAGGCAGATGATATAACGCAGGCTATAAATTACTAATTCTTAATTATTTAAAAGCAAGATTACTGAAGATAACATAAAGCCCTAGATAAACATAACATCACATGGATGAACTTCAACAATTGTACATCCCTATCTGGAATGAAAATAAAACGGGGAAGATGGCTCAACCGTGGCTAACAAGGGAAATTAAGGATAGTGTTAAATCCAAAGAAGAGGCATATAAATTGGCCAGAAAAAGCAGCAAACCTGAAGACTAAGAGAAATTTAGAATTCAGCAGAGGAGGACAAAGGGTTTAATTAGAGGGGGAAAATAGAGTATGAGAGGAAGCTTGCTGGGAACATAAAAACTGACTGCAAAAGCTTCTGTAGATATGTGAAGAAAAAAAGATTAGTGAAGATAAATGTAGATCCCTTGCAGTCAGAATCAGGTGAATTTATAATGGGGAACAAAGAAATGGCAGACCAATTGAACAAATACTTTGGTTCTGTCTTCACTAAGGAAGACACAAATAACCTTCTGGAAACGCCAGGGGACTGAGGGTCTAGCGAGAAGGAAGAACTGAAGGAAATCCTTATTAGTCAGGAAATTGTGTTAGGGAAATTGATGGGATTGAAGGCCGATAAATCTCCAAGGCCTGATAGTCTGCATTTCAGACTACTTAAGGAAGTGGCTCTAGAAATAGTGGATGTATTGGTGATCATTTTCCAACAGTCTATCGACTCTGGATCAGTTCCTATGGACTGGAGAGTAGCTAATGTAACACCACTTTTTAAAAAAGGAGGGAGAGAGAAAATGGGGAATTATAGACCGGTTAGCCTGATATCGGTAGTGGGGAAAATTTTGGAATCAATTATTAAAGATAAAATAGCAGCACATTTGGAATGCAGTGACAGGATCGGTCCAAGTCAGCATGGATTTATGAAGGTGAAATCATGCTTGACAAATCTTCTAGAATTTTTTGAGGATGTAACTAGTAGAGTGGACAAGGGAGAACCAGTGGATGTGGTGTATTTGGACTTTCAAAAGGCTTTTGACAAAGTCCCACACAAGAGATTGGTGTGCAAAATTAAAGCACATGGTATTGGGGGTAATGTATTGACGTGGATAGAGAACTCATTGGCAGACCAGAAGCAGAGAGTCGGGATAACCGGGTCCTTTTCAGAATGGCAGGCAGTGACTAGTGGGGTGTCGCAGGGATCCCAACTATTTACAATATACATCAATGATTTAGATGAAGGAATTGAGTGTAATATCTCCAAGCTTGGTGGCAGTGTGAACTGTGAGGAGGATGCTAAGAGGCTGAGGTGAGGTAAGTGGGCAAATGCATGGCAGATGCAGTATAATGTAGATAAATGTGAGGTTGGGGGCAAAAACACAATAGCAGAATATTATCTGAATAGCGGCAGATTCAGTAAAAGGGGATGTGCAACGAGACCTGGGTGTCATGGTACATCAGTCATTGAAAGTTGGCATGCAGGTACAGCAGGCGGTGAAGAAGGCAAATGGCATGTTGGACTTCATAGCTAGGAGATTTGAGTATAGGGGCAGGGAGGTCTTACT
The DNA here is from genome assembly GCF_044704955.1 of Pristiophorus japonicus. Classification (NCBI taxonomy): domain Eukaryota; kingdom Metazoa; phylum Chordata; class Chondrichthyes; family Pristiophoridae; genus Pristiophorus; species Pristiophorus japonicus. The sequence continues at coordinate 78,815,625 of NC_091989.1, read as the reverse complement.
GCAGTTGTACAGGGCCTTGGTGAGGCCTCACCTGGAATATTGTGTTCAGTTTTGGTCTCCTAATCTGAGGAAGGACGTTCTTACTATTGAGGGAGTGCAGCGAAGGTTCACCAGACTAATTTCCGGGATGGTAGGACTGACATATGAGGAGAGACTGGATCAACTGGGCCTATATTCACTGGAGTTCAGAAGGATGAGAGGGGATCTCTTAGAAACATATAAAATTCTGACGGGACTGGACAGGTTAGATGCAGGAAGAATGTTCCTGATGTTGCGGAAGTCCAGAACCAGGGGTCACATGTCTAAGGATAAGGGGTAAGCCATTTAGGACCGAGACGAGGAGAAACTTCTTCACTCAGAGAGTTGTTAACCTGTGGAATTCTCTACCGCAGAGAGTTGTTGATGCCAGTTCATTGGATTTATTCAAGAGGGAGTTAGATATGGCCCTTACGGCTAAAGGGATCAAGGGGTATGGAGAAAAAGCAGGAATGGGGTACTGAGGTGAATGATCAGTCATGATCTTAATGAATGGCGGTGAAGGCTCAAAGGGCCAAATGGCCTACTCCTGCACCTATTTTCGATGTTTCTATGTTTCTAACTGTTCATTTATACCATGTTCCAAAACAATAAAAGTTCCAATAAAAAAAGTAAGGTGGTGAAATTGCCCTGCGTCCCGATTGGGGGCGGTAACCTTCTGGGGTCGAGACTTTTAACGCCTGACGCAGAAGTCCCGCCCCCGCACAGAATTGCCCTTACCACCCCTCAAAGGAAGCGGAGCGCAATCTCGCGTCTCCGCGTAGTGCTTACACGCTTCCAACGTCCCTCCCCTTCGGTTAAAGGGGAGGACCAGGGCAGCGTCTGACCGAGCCTGCAGCCCGGCACCCAAGACAGAATACCAGGCTGCACGATGGCGGCCGGACCACGCTGGGGCCATCATTGTTGAGCTGACCGGAGAGTCAGCCGACAAAAAAATATGGCCGCAAAGCTGGCGTAGACATCTGCTCACGCCAACCTAGTGGCCGGCGGGGCAATTTCCCCCATGGACCAATAAGAGATCAGCGCAGGTTGCGTGGCAGCCCGGGACGCTAACCGCAGGGTGCGGCATTTCCACGGCAGCGCCTACGCAAACTCCAGGGCAATTTCCCGGGGAGGTGGTAGCTCCCACTCCCCTGGGTAGGAAGTGTCTTGCATCTCATTAGCGCTCAGTGGAGGCAATAAAAGGGGGCAATTTCATCCCTTAAAGTCTTTGCAGTTCCCAATTAAAGGGTCGGTGGTAACTTGGGTACAAAATTGGCTACGGTATAGGTGAATGGATGTCTTTCTGACTGGGAAGAAATATGCAGTGGGGTCCCCAGGGGTTGGTATTCAGACCAATGTTTTCTGGTTATATATAAATTACGCCCCCCCCCCGCACTAATCTTGTTTTTTTTTTCTTTCTTCGCTTTTTTTCCTCTTTGTCTCTAATGGCAGCTGGTCATTACTCCGCAATTCACACCCGAGCCAAATCAACCTTTTTCTAACTTCTGTCATTACCATTTCAATTAGGCCCATCATCCCTTTTCTCTCTAATCTCTCCTGCCTTCCACCCGATCACAGCCCTTCCCTTTTGTTCTTTCTTCCCCTCCCCCTTTCAGTGATTAAGGCTGTCCTCTTTTCGAACATTCGGCAGTTCTGACGAAGGGTCGTCAACCCGAAACGTTAACTTGGTTTTTCTCTCCACAGATGCTGCCTGACCCGCTGAGATTTCCAGCACTTTCTGTTTTTTTTCAGATTCCAGCATCCGCAGTATTTTGCTTCTATATTATGGACTTGGGTCTGGGTAGTAAATGTTGAAGCTTGTGGACAATACAAAACTTGGCAACATAGTAAATAGTGAGCAGGATAGTAGCAGACCTCAGGCTGAAATGGGCAGACACATGGCAGATGAAATTTAATGCAGATAAGTGTGAAGTGATACACTTTGTGAGAAAAAACATGGAGCGGCAGTATAATCTAAATAGTACTATTTTGCGGGGGGGGGTGCAAGAGCTGAGAGACTTGGGGTGCATGTTCACAAATCTTTGAAAGTACAGGGCAAGTTGCGAAGGTGGTTAAGAAAGCATATGGGATACTTGATTTGTAAATAGGGGCATTGAATACAAAAACAAGGAAGTCTTGCTAAACCTTTACAAATCACAGGTTCGGTCTCAGCTGGAGTATTGTGTATAATCCTGCGGTGTGACTTTAGGAAGGATGTCAAGGCCCTGGAGAGGGTACAGAGGAGGTTCACCAGGGTGATACCAGGGATGAGGGAGAGATTGGTGCGGCAGGGGTTGTTCTCCTTAGAGCAGAAAAGATTAAAGGGAGGCCTAATAGAACTATTCCAAATGATGAGGGGTTTTGTCAGAGCAAGTAGGGAGAAACTACTTGCAAAGCGATTAGATGATCGCTTTGCTGAACATCTCCGTTCAGTCCGCAAGCGTAAGCCTGAGTTTCTGGTCATCTGTCATTTTAATTCTCTGCCCCATTCCCACCCTGACCTCTCTGTACTTGACCTCCTCCACTGTTCGAATGAAGCTCAATGGGCGCTCGAGGAACAGCACCTCAGCTTTCGATTAGGCTCTTTCATCATCATAGGCAGTCCCTCAGAATCAAGGAAGACTTGCTTCCACTCTTAAACTGAGTTCTTAGGTGGCTGAACAGTCCAATACGAGAACCACAGTCCCTGTCACAGGTGGGACAGATAGTCGTTGAGGGAAGGGGTGGGTGGAACTGGTTTGCCACACGCTCCTTCCGCTGCCTGCGCTTGATTTCAGCACGCTCTCGGCAATGAGACTCGAGGTGCTCAGCCCCCTCCCGCTCTTTACAGCTTTCCTGACTCATCATTGAGTTCAACAATTTCAGATCATAACCACTGCTCCCATTTTTTCAGACAGTAGCTGTTGGTAATGATTCTGATATTGTCATTTTCAGCTCCTCCAGAACCATCTTTTGTTTCTTTACTTATCCCATTACCATCCCATTTTGCCTTTCACCAGCATCCATTCTGTCATTTAATCTCGCCTGCCTTCCACTATATCAAAGACCTTCCCATTGACTTTTTCCTCCACCCCACGGCCCCCCCACCATTCCCCACCTCTGTGCTTGCTTAAAACCTGTTGCCCATCTCTAACTTTTTCCAGTTCTGTAAAAAGGTCATCGAGCTGAAAGGTTAACTTTGTTTCTCACTCAGATGTTGTTTGACCTGCTCAATATTTTCAAGCATTTTCTGTTTTTATTATGGCAAAACCATTTCCTCTGGCAAGTGTATCAGTGACAGAGGTCATAGATTTAAAATAATTGGCAAAAGAACTCGAGGGGAAATTAGGAGAAATTTCTTCTGCCGAGGGTTGTTAAGATCTGGAGAGCACTACCTGAAATGGTGGTGGAATAAGATACAATAGGAACTTTTAAAAGGCAATTGGGCATTTACTTGAAGATGACAAATTTGTAGGGTTATGGGGAAAAGGCTGGGGTGTGGGACTAAATTAGACAGCTCTTTCAAAGTGATGTCATAGGCATTACAGGCCAAATGGCCTCCTTCTGTGCGACAAGATTCTATGGGGGGAATGTTAACATGAAGGAGAGTGTGGGTTTGGGTGGGGATGAGGAGTTACAACAGGCCAACCTGCCGACTTCCACATTTAACTGATTCAAGCGCTATTGATGTAGATTTTTCAGTTTAACATGTGATCCACGGGTTTCCCAAGCTTGCTGAAACTCGCCGGTGAAAGCAAGGGGAGAACATAGCAGCAATTAAGGGGTCAATCAATCTCAGGGAAATGTGGCACTACATACACAGTACTCACAGCTGCTTTCTTATTGGGAAATGGTATTCACAGTACTCTTGCTGAGAGTTTACTTTCTACACTTTAGAAGTTTGACCTATCAGGTCAGGAAGAATGCTGCTTACGCTGACTTAGATTGGAGCTCAGATGAGGACCAAAATGACCAGTAACAGCAGCAACACCACCAGCAGCAGTGTCGAAATCTCGACTCACAATATACGACTCTGACACCTTCAGCTCCAGCAGATGTTCTTTTAATTTTTACTTGCAGCAAGGGAAGAGTCTCACTCAGTCAAAGGCTAAGTGAAGACCTCCAATATGGTACAGTTTCATGAGGTATTTATACAGTAAAAAACAAATTATTGTCCCATCCTGTGTATTGGTTCTGCCTTTGCAGTCAGCGAATGCAGATAAAGAGTTAATGATTACCATATTCTTGTCTTGACATTGTTTCCAAATGTCTCCTTTGTCAGTTATTGGTGGGCCAGTCAGCCATTACTCGATTAGGGTGTGATAATGTGCTATTACCGGCCTTGCATTGTGTGAGGATTGTCCAGTTTTCTGGTCAGTTATTTGGGCCCATGATTTCCATAGTGGTTGATTGGGTACTTGGCTTCTTGCATATTATAAATGAGTTCTGTACAAGAGATAATGGCTGGTAATTTGATTATCTCTTAGCGGGGTGAATTGGTGCTGCATGGATAATACAGGGGAGCACAATGGGTGGTACTTGTCTCAGCAGGACAGTTTAATGTTGTCTGGTGGCTATTAATCAGCTATCAGCAGTTTCAATCCAGGTTAGCATGTTTATTCAAACAGGCTATCTGTTGCGGGAGTTTCTGGAAGGACCAGGACTCCATTTTGTTTTATGTCAAAAAGGGTACAAAAAACAGTGTAATGCAGCTTTAAAAAATACATTTCCACATTCCCCCCTTTTGTCCTTCACAAGGACAACTTAATCCATTCTGATCTTGCACAGTCTCTCTATTTCCATTTCCACACAAGAACCTTCAGTGGTTGTTGCTACCATAACCTTAGTAGTGGTCTCGGTTGGTAACACTCTTTTTCCCAACCTGGCACAGCAACACTTAACTAAGACAAACAAAAGATATAGGACGAAGACTATCAGCAAGAATATGATCAAACCCTGCACCAAAGATCTCCCTAGGGATCCCAACCATCCCGATGCCCAATCCCACAAGGTGGTATGGCCCTGGCCAATCGTCTGTTTGTACTCTATTACCTTTTTCCTAATATATTCAGCTAGACTGCCGATTTCTTCTGACTTATCCGGGATATACATACAGCATTCTCCACCTATTAACGCGCATGTCCCTCCTTCTTTGGCTAGGAGATAATCTAAGGCCATACGATTTTGGAGAGCCACTGTTCGAATGGCTACTATTTCATCATTCACCCCTTCGAAGGCTTGGGAAGTTGCGTTGGCTACTGATTCGACTAAATTAGCCAGTTCCCGTAATTGCCATTCGTTTGATGCTATGCCATAGGGTGGTATCATTACCCTGAATATTCCATTTAACCATGTCAAATCCCGTTTAAATCTATGACTTCCATAGGCATCCTCTAAGGGATGCCTATTGTTGACCTAATAAAGGGTACCACATATCCTAAGTAACAGGACCCTGTCCAGTTGGCTGGTAACCATGGGTAGGCTTTATGGCCACAAATAAAGTAGATGCAATTATAGGACGTCAGCTCCTGGTCCTTTCGTGCCATCCATACTCGAGTGGTCTCACCGTCCCACCCTTCACCTGAAGTTTTATTATGGACCATTGTCCAGCTAACGGTTGCTATCTTTCTCCCATCAGTGGGATTAGTTGTGGCTTGCCATTTAGTCATTTGGGAATACTTGCTGCGTTCCATTTCTGGTCCTTTAATCTCATTACTCATTAGGCATATTATACCTTCAGGATTTCCTATTCCAGGAGTAATACTTAGGAAGGGTGGCTGATGGTTATTATTATAATTGGGCTGGTACCATCCCTGGAAGGTTGTAAGTTTATACCCTGCTGACCTCCATTCTGTTAGATCCTTCGTTTCTGACCCCTTGGTTAGGTTTGTCCTATTTTGCACGATCAACCATTCTACCATTTCTGATTCGTTAAAGGGGACTGATCTTAGGGGAATACCTGCTTCGGAGTGGACAGGTACATGGGAACATATCCAACAACTAGACAAGTTTCTTTCTTGAGCATACTTATGACTCAGCGCCATAGATACGTTTACCTGCAGTTCCCTTTGTTCGCGTTTCTGTACCCCTGGTATAATCAATAACGCAAAGCAAAACCCTGTCAAGCACAGCACCATCAGTCCCTATAGTCCGTACAGTCCCTTATTCAGTCTTCCTTTTTCTGTTCCTCTGGTTCCTTCTTCCCTTCCTCCTGGTCGGGTGCCCTTTTGCAATGGGACGCATGGATCCATGTTGGTCTTTCCTTTACCTTGATTGCAATATTAGTTGCCAGCAAGACCTGGTATGGTCCTTCAAATTGTAGACTGCTTTTTCTTTTAAAAATTTTGATGTAAACGAATTCCCCGGGCTGCAGGTTATGACACTTCCCTTCCGCTGGCTTGACTTGAGCTTCCTTTACCTGCGAATGAAAGCTGGAGATACATTTGGTTAGTGCAACACAATACTTTAACATATTTCCTTCCATTTTGTGGATGTCTATTTGTTTTGCAGTAAACGGTGCTGTAAACGGTAGTTGTTGGGGACGTCCCATAACTATCTCATGCGGTGACAGGCCTGTTGTTCTATTGGTTGCGGATCGCATTACCATCAAGGCTAAGAGCAGCAGTTCTACCCATTTTAGTCCAGTGTCATTACATAATTTTGCCAGCTTATTTTTAAGCATTCCATTATATCTTTCAACAAGTCCAGCTGATTGTGGATGATAACTGCAATGAAAACGTCGGTTAATCTGCAAAGCTTTACACATTTCTTTTATAACAGTTCCCGTGAAATGTGACCCGTTATCACTGGAAAGCTTAGCAGGGATTCTGAAGCGCGGTACGATTTCTTTTAACAAAAATTTAGCAACAGTAGTGGCATCGGCCTTTTTACATGGAAAGGCTTCAATCCATCTAGAGAACACATCTACAATACATACTTGAATCCCATACACATAGGTAATTCAATAAAATCCATTTGTAAATGTACAAAAGGCCCCAAACTGGATTTGGGTGGGAGGCAGACTCTACTTTTTCCGTCTTACCCGGATTCATTGTCTGACAGGTAACACAATTTTCACAGATTTGTTTTCTAATTGCCGAAATATCTGGTGCATACCAAGTTGTCAAAATATAACCTGCCATCCCCCCTTTGCCCGCATGTGTGAATGTATGAACACATCGGGCAATCCATGGAAGTAAGAATTTGGGCGCCACCACGCGGCCGTCGTGGTGAACCCATATTCCTTCTGGATTTTCATAACATTGATCCTTCGTCCAGGTCAACATCTCCTCTGTGCTGGCCTGAGTTTGGAAGACCAGCACATCATTAATAGTGGGTGGCGGATCTGAGCAAGTATTTTTCCTTAGCGGAAACAATGACACCTGCATCCCCCCTTTTGACAGAGTTGCTGACTTAGCTGCATTATCAGCTCTGGCGTTTCCAAGTGCTCCCTCATTCAACTGGCCTGTATGTGCTTGGCATTTGATAATGGCAAGTTTTGAGGGGCATTGAATGGCTCGCAGAAGATTTTCTACTTGTTCTGCATTCTTGATAGTAGTTCCTGAAGAAGTCAAGTACCCACGAATTTTCCAAATTTGTCCATAGTCATGTGTTACCCCAAAAGCATACCTGGAGTCAGTGTGGATATTAACTGTTTGTCCTTCAGCCAGAATACAGGCTCGAGTTAACACAAACAATTCGGCTTGTTGGGCTGAAAAGGAGTCTGGAAGAGAGGCTGTTTCAACAACATTAAACTGGGTTACAATTGCATAAGCCGCTTTAGGTTGGCCCCTATCATTTCGTAAGGCTGATCTGTCAACATAACCTTGTCACACACCAATATGAACCAACCAAATAGGATAAGGTTTTGCTTAGTGTAGGGTCCAACCTTTTCCAGGCATACAATATGGGTGTTGTGGGTTGAAGTAGTGGATATGCACCACATTTATGTATGGAGACTCGAACTTCCATACCGGTTGGAGAACAGAGGATTGTGGCATTCATTTTACATAATAGGTCACGTCCACACAGATTTACTGGAACTTCCTTAGACAGTAGGAATGAATGACTATCTTTGTAATCTTCTAATTGTACATTGATAGGGTCGGAGAAAATACATTTGAAGAGCGTGTCCAGATAGTCCAATCACTGAGGTTTGGTTAGTGGAAGTGGGAATTCCCTTTGTATCTTCCCTCAAAAGGACCGAACAAGTGGCGCCAGTATCCACTAGGAATGGAATGTCCCTTCCTTGTACTCGTATTTTTACTTCAGGTTCTCCTTTGGCATTTAACGAAACGACGGGTAGCTGTTTGTTCGCAACACTTGGATCTGGGATTGGGCGTCATTGGTCATTATACGGACAATTTGATCGTTGGCCGAATTGATTTTGATTCTGTGGTCCAAATGGATTTTGAACCGAGAAATTAGTCTGAGGTCTAGTATGTACCTGGACTTGGGTCGCATACGGGTTGGGTTCTAGAGGGGGAGGAGGTGGTCTATTACCAGCCTGTTGAGTCCAATCATAATTTGGTTGTTGCCCTTTTGACGGGCAAGTTCTAGCCCAGTGTCCAGTCCGACCACAATTGTAACAGGTGCCATATTGTCCTCGCCCTACAGCTCCTCTCCCTCTTCCCCTGAAATTTCCTCTTCTGCCTTGTCCTCTTCCTCTACCCTGTGGAGGGCAGTAGGAAGGTGCCGCTGGGGCAGGTGTTGTTGGAGCTGCTTGTCCCATAAACACAGTGACCTTGCTTTTCGATTCTCTATTTCGCTCCTGTATGTCTTTTAACATAGATACAACCTTGGATAGCGATTCCTGTCACCATCCGAGACAAACTAATTTAAAGGGATCTCTAAGTTCGGGTCGTAGTCCGTTTACCACAGCGCTAATCATGGGAGATTCTACCTCCTCTATTTTCATGCCTTGGTTCATGATCTCTCGCACTCTTTCTACATAATCCTCAACATCTTCCTCCTTTCTTTGTGTAGTTTCCATAATTTTGGACCAGTTCGTTTTCCTTGGGAACACCTGGTGTAAGGCTTCCCAACATCTTCTCCAGAACCCCTTTCCTGGCTTCATGCTGGGATCTGCATTGGGAGCCTCTCGCTGGGTTTTAAAGTCTGTGAATTTTGTCTCGAATTCAGCAAATTTAGTGTCCTTTAACCATGCTTTCAGCAAAATTTGACCATCTAATATACTGGATTCATGGCACAAGATGATCACTTTTAATTGGTCTATGGCCTTTTCAATACTGGTTTTAGGGTCTGCCAATCCTTCCACAATTATTCTTAACTCATTTGGTGACCATGGTCAATAAATAGGAATCGGAGCTCCGTCAGGGAGTGGATTGGGGGAAGTCTTAATGGGAATGCGGATGGCTCTAGGGCACTGGGCCCTTGTCCACGAGCCTGACTTCGCGTACTACCTACACAGTATTGATTTCCTTGTGACAGATCTATTTCTCCTGTAGCCGCACCTGCATTGTTGGGAGCAGGTGTTACCCCGTCTCCCTGTGCTCCGGCCCAAGGATTGCCTCCTTCCTGTTGGCCTGGAGCACCCGCTTGGGGTGGAACATACGGCAGTGGTCGATGGCTGTAGGGAGTCCAATCCTCATTCCAATCCTCATCCTCATCTTTTTCCCAACCCTTAGGGGCACTTGGCGAGTGTGCCTTTGTTTCTTTAGCAACCATAACAGATGGATGTTTACTATATCTAGGGCAATTCACCTGTTCTACTCGTTTATCCACCTGCTTTCTCCCTCTAGTACACTGCTTGCTAACCCTTGGGCTCTTTTCATGTCGTTCCTCAGCTTCCCTTTTCCAATCTCCAAATGCCGACCAATTTACTTTCTTTTTTTCTCTTCTACCTGGGTCTCTGTCTATAAGGCACTCCTCTAGACATGTTATTCTCTCTAAATTAAATGAACCATCGGGTGGAAATGGCCTGTTTTCACCCTTAGTCCACTTTACCCATTTTTTTTTAGGTGGTCAATTGAAGACTGACCACAATTCTGGAGCATAAAATAGGCTGTGTGCCCTTTGGTGGTGTTTTACTTACTCCGGCACCCATTCTGGATGATTAAGATTTTTCACAGTTTCTGATCTCACAATCCTTTCGGTCAACCGAGTTCTCTACGCCCACTTCTCATGTGGCCTGAAAAGGCTCTTAATTCGGGCTCAGTCTGGGTATGTGAGAGATGTTGACATGAACCAACCGTAGTTGATCAATCAGTTACTGCTTCTTTTCTCAATCAATCCTTGTTTTCCTGAATCACAATTTTCCCGAGTAACTCTTCCCATTTCTCTAATTGCAATGTCACACAAAAGTATTGAACACAACAGTATAACAAGGACAACTAGGACAATCAACATTCACGCGAGTATACAAATCATGACCTTAAACTCTATCTAAACAAATAGTCAATTCTCAGTCTGACCGAGTCCTTAACTTATCTTAATAAAACTTATGGTCCTATCACACAAGAACCCGGATCCTATCATACAAGGACCCTATCCCTTCTAAGGCAGTCCTATTGCAAAAGGAACTTTCCCTTTTGGGACTTGTATTATCCTATCGAACAAGGATAATTCCCTTTATGGTCCTATTGCACAAGGACCCTGATCTTATCACATAAGGACCATCAATCGATAGTGCTCTTTTTACTTTTTCCTAATGAAAATCTCCCCGGGCTGTTTCAAGATATTTTCAGGATCAGATCCCTTCTGCCTACAAGCTGAGAAGGGAATGATTACAAAAATATAACTTTAGCTCTTAAATGTCGAGTCTCGTAGATCGCAGTACCTCCCCTGTGAACAACAGATTACATATGCGATTCAACAGTAAAGAAAGCTCTTGTGAGCAAAAGGCTCACCTTATTCTGGCCAGTGAAGCCCTTCACTGAAGAGGCACTATGCCGGCATCTGTTTACTCACAGGGTAGAGAGTAAGCGATCTCGGTGGAACCTCCAAGAAGTAACTGTCGAAATCTCGACTCACAATATATGACTCTGACACCTTCAGCTCCGGCAGATGTTCTTTTAATTTTTACTTGCAGCAAGGGAAGAGTCTCACTTAGTCAAAGGCTAAGTGAAGACCTCCAATATGGTACAGTTTCACAAGGTATTTATACAGTAAAAAACAAGTTATGGTCCCATCCATGTATTAGTTCTGCCTTTGCAGTCAGCAAATACAAATAAAGAGTTAATGATTACCACATTCTTGTCTTGACATTGTTTCCAAATGTCTCCTTTGTCAGAATTATTGGTGGGCCAGTCAGCCATTACTCGATTAGGGTGTGATAATGGGCTATTACCGGCCTTGCATTGAGTCAGGATTGTCCAGTTTTCTGGTCAGTTATTTGGGCCCATGATTTCCATAGTGGTTGATTGGGTACTTGGCTTCTTGCATATTATAAATGAGTTCTGTACAAGAGATAATGGCTGGTAATTTGATTATCTCTTAAGGGGGGTGAATTGGTGCTGCATGGATAATACAGGGGAGCACAATGGGTGGTACTTGTCTCAGCAGGACAGTTTAATGTTGTTTGGTGGCTATTAATCAGTTATCAGCAGTTTCAATCCAGGTTAGCATGTTTATTCAAACAGGCTGTCTGTTGCGGAAGTTTCTGGAAGGACCAGGACTCCATTTTGTTTTATGTCAAAAAGGGTACAAAAAACAGTATAATGCAGCTTTAAAAATACATTTCCACAGCAGCCAGCTGGTCACAGACCTGTAGCTGCACAGAAGCGAGGGGAGCAGCAGCGAGGTTTGGACCTGCAGAAGGACCATGGTGCAGAATGCAGAACCTCTTCGTAGGATCATGAGGAGGAGGAAGACGAGGATGAGGAAGATGATGAGCTGTGCACATTACTGCCAGGGAAGCCCTGCTTACTGCAAGGTTCACTTAGGTTCCACCAGTGGACCCAGTCACAACTTCATGCAACAACCAATTTTCCGCACCCCCCACCCCCGTGCCACTGACACAAAGCAATCCTGCAAACAACTAACCACCCCCTTCATAATCCCACTTTGGGCACCATCAATTCATATCTTCCCATTCCTTGTCGAACAACTTGAAAGGCCATTTGCCAGCCAGCAACCAAGAATGAGCAAGACAGGAAAGTGGTGCAGAAAAATAATATTAATGCGCTTCAAGGAACAGAAACTTGACATAACAATGTCCAAGACACCCATGTGCATACCCTTGTGCAACTACAAACCTTTAATTTTCCTTTTCCTACCGCTCCTACACCATGCTACTCCTGAGGCTTCAGCAGAGGTAGAGGCTGGCTGTTTAGATCCTTGCTCTGACTATTGAGATGCTCTTAGCCAATGTCCCCTGGGTTTTGGAGCCTGTGAGGAACCCGCCAAAGACTGTTTTCACCTGCACCTGTGCAGGGAAAGATTCTGCCGTAGGGGACACGAGGCAGCATGGCGGGTACTGACGGGGGGGCGGGGGGGAGATCAGTGGGTCGATGAATAGCCAAAACTAGGGTATCTGTCATCCTATTTAAGGTGGTATCCAGAGTCTGCAAGCCCTTGCTCAAGACCTGCAGGAACTCATGTGCAGCAGGGAGGGATTCAAATTCCTGGGGCATTGGAACCGGTTCTGGGGGAGGTGGGACCAGTACAAACCAGACAGTCTGCACCTAGGCAGGACCGGAACCAATGCCCTAGGGGGAGTGTTTGCTAGTGCTGTTGGGGAGGAGTTAAACTAATATGATAGGGGGATGGGAACCAATGCAGGGAGACAGAGGGAAACAAAATGGAGACAGAAGCCAAAGACAGAAAGGAGATGAGTAGAAGTGGAGGACAGAGAAACCTAAGACAAAAAACAAAAAGGGCCACTGCACAGCAAAATTCTAAAGGGTCAAAGTGTAATAAAAAGGCAAGCATGAAAGCTCGGTGCCTCAATGCGAGGAGTATTCGGAACCCAGAAGAGGGATCTGAGCTAGTTAGAGTGGGTGAGAGCTCAGATGAACAGGACCCCAAGAAAGAATGCAAAAGGCAGGAGGCAACAGAGCAGAGTAGCACTGGGGTAAGTGTAAACCACAAGGTGATAGGAAGGGACAATATGTATGAATATAAAGGGGCTGCAGGAGGGGTCAAAACTAAAAATCATGGTTTAAAAACTAGTATTAAAACACTCTACCTAAACGCACGCAGCATTCGAAATAAAGTAAATGAGTTGACCGTGTTGATTTCTGGATTCTTTTCCCTCAATCTGGTTCAGTGAAATCACTGAGTCGAATACTGATTGTGCTTTAAACAAAGCAAGCTTTTATTTAAAAAGCAAATCCCGATCGGGGACCTTATCAGACAGAAGGAATGCAATTCTAATAGATCGCACTCACTTCCTACGGACAAAGTGACGTTACATTGTAAAGGGACGACGGTTATACATTTTCGGTAAAAGATAACAAGATACAATTAGAGTGACATCCTATTTCAGCCTATCCTCTTTGATCCCTCTTTACCATTGTCCACTCATAAGCCGATCTAAGAATGGTATGATTTTACACAAAGGCCCATTATGATTTACAAAGACTTTGAGGTTTTTCTGCAAGCTGTGGGTTTTGTTTCAATATGTGTTAGTGTTGTAACATTTTGCAGTCTCGAGTCTGAGATGTCATGGCTATTCCTCCATGAATTCTTTGTTAGCTTATACTGTCCATATATAATTCCCACATTCTCAACTTCAATGCCTCTATACATTTTCAAACATTCACAACGGCACAAATCATTACAAATGGGTATGATTTGGTGGTCATTACAGAAACATGGTTGCAGGGTGGCCAAGACTGGGAATTAAGCATACAGGGGTATCTGACAATTCAGAAAGATAGACAAGAAGGGAAAGGAGGTGGGGTAACTCTGTTAATAAAGGATGATATCAGGGCAGTTGTGAGAGACGATATTGGCTCTAATGAACAAAATGTTGAATCATTGTGGGTGGAGATTAGAGATAGTAAGGGGAAAAAGTCACTGGTGGGCGTAGTTTATAGGCCCCCAAATAATAACGTCATGGTGGGGCGGACAATAATCAAGGGAATAATGGAGGCATGTGAAAAAGGAATGGCCGTAATCATGGGGGATTTTAATCGACATATCGATTATTCAAATCAAATCGCACGGGGTAGCCTTGAGGAGGAATTCATAGAATGCATACGGGATTGTTTCTTAGAACAGTATGTTACAGAACCTACAAGGGAGCAAGCTATCTTAGATCTGGTCCTGTGTAATGAGACAGGAATAATAAACGATCTCCTAGTAAAAGATCCTCTCGGAATGAGTGATGACAGTATGGTTGAATTTGTAATACAGATTGAGGGTGAGAAAGTAGTGTCTCAAACGAGCGTACTATGCTTAAACAAAGGGGACTACAGTGGGATGAGGGCAGAGTTGGCTAAAGTAGACTGGAAACACAGACTAAACAGTAGCACAATTGAGGAACAGTGGAGGACTTTTAAGGAGCTCTTTCATAGTGCTCAACAAAAATATATTCCAGTGAAAAAGAAGGGCGGTAAGAGAAAGGAGAACCAGCCATGGATAACCAAGGAAATAAAGGAGAGTATCAAATTAAAAACCAATGTGTATAAGGTGGCCAAGGTGAGTGGGAAACTAGAAGACTGGGAAAATTTTAAACGACAGCAAAGAATGACTAAAAAAGCAATAAAGAAAGGAAAGATAGATTACGAAAGTAAACTTGCGCAAAACATAAAAACAGATAGTAAAAGCTTTTACCGATATATAAAACAGAAAAGAGTGACTAAGGTAAATGTTGGTCCCTTAGAAGATGAGAAGGGGGATTTAATAATGGGAAATGTGGAAATGGCTGAGACCTTAAACAATTATTTTGCTTCGGTCTTCACAGTGGAAGACACAAAAACCATGCCAAAAATTGCTGGTCACGGGAATGTGGGAAGGCAGGACTTTGGATATAATCACTATCACTAGGGGGGGTAGTACCGCACAGGCTAATGGGACTCAAGGTAGACAAGTCCCCTGGTCCTGACGAAATGCATCCCTAGGTATTAAAAGAGATGGCGGAAGTTATAGCAGATGCATTCGTTATAATCTACCAAAATTCTCTGGACTCCGGGGAGGTACCAGCCGATTGGAAAGCAGCTAATGTAACACCTCTGTTTAAAAAAGGGGGCAGACAAAAGGCAGGCCAACTATAGGCCGGTTAGTTTAACATCTGTATTGGGGAAAATCCTTGAAGCTATCATTAAGGAAGAAATAGCGAGACATCTAGCAGTTGCAACATGGATTCATGAAGGGGAAATCATGTTTAACTAATTTACTGGAATTCTTTGAGGATATAATGAGCATGGTGGATAGAGGTGTACCGATGGATGTGGTGTATTTAGATTTCCAAAAGACATTCGATAAGGTGCCACACAAAAGGTTACTGCAGAAGATAGAGGTACGCGGAGTCAGAGGAAATGTATTAGCATGGATCGAGAATTGGCTGGCTAAAAGAAAGCAGAGAGTCGGGATAAATGGGTCCTTTTCAGGTTGGAAATCGGTGGTAAGTAGTGTGCCACAGGGATCGGTGCTGGGACCACAACTGTTTACAATATACATAGATGACCTGGAAGAGGGGACAGAGTGTAGTGTAACAAAATTTGCAGATGACACAAAGATTAGTGGGAAAGCGGGTTGTGTAGAGGACACAGAGAGGCTGCAAAGAGATTTAGATAGGTTAAGCGAATGGGCTAAGGTTTGGCAGATGGAATACAATGTCGGAAAATGTGAGGTCATCCACCTTGGGAAAAAAAACAGTAAAAGGGAATATTATTTGAATGGGGAGAAATTACAAGATGCTGCGGTGCAGAGGGACCTGGGGGTCCTTGTGCATGAAACTCTTTTGAGTTTACCTGCAGAACATAAAGACATTAAACGGTGCCACCCGACCTGGGTGACACTCCAGACATTTACAAGGCCCTTTTTTTTTTTTTTTTCCCCCCTTTTTTTTTGTTTTTTTGTTGTGTTTTTCTTTTTTTTTTTGTTTTTTTTTGGGCACTAAAATCACAATTTTTCCCCAGTGCCCCCTATAAAAGGGAAGGGGACACTAAAAGCACCGGCAATTAAAACAAATTAACTTTAAAACGTAAAATCAAATTAAAATTTGGTTGCCGGGCGTGATGATGCACTCCAGTCCCTCCGGTGCCCACCTCTCGCGGAAGGCCGCGAGCGTACCGGTGGACACCGCGTGCTCCATCTCCAAGGACACCCTGGATCGGATGTAAGAGCGGAAGAGAGGCAGGCAGTCAGGTTGAACGACCCCCTCGACCGCCCGCTGCCTGGACCGGCTGATGGCACCCTTGGCCGTGCCCAGGAGCAGTCCTACGAGGAGGCCTTCGGACCTACCCGCTCCCCTCCGCACAGGGTGCCCAAAGATCAGGAGAGTGGGACTGAAGTGCAGCCAGAATTTCAGGAGCAGCCCCTTCAAATAATGGAACAGGGGCTGCAACCTTGTGCATTCAATAAAAACATGGAACACGGACTCCTCCAGACCGCAGAAATTGCAGGCGGCCTGGGAGTCCGTGAACCGGCTTAAAAATTTGTTGCACGGCACTGCTCCGTGCACCACCCTCCAGGCCAAGTCCCCGATGAATAGTGGGAGGACCCCTGCGTAGAGTGCCCTCCATCGGGGACCCCCGCCTCCTCCGGACGGCAAGATGGTACGCCATGGCGTGTCCGAACGGCCGGCGAGGATGGCAAAGTTGAGGGTGTGCAGGAGCAGCCCGTACAGGAAACCCCTCCGCGCGGAACTGAAAGGCACGGAGGGGATTTCCCCGAGGCGGCTCAAGTTGTGAGGCGCCGGCCCCCGAGGGAGGTTCCGGGGTTTGGCGCCGATGAGGAATTCCGTCCGGACGGGGGTCAGTTCGGACGGGATCTCCCCACGTGCCTGAGCCTCCTCGATACACCTAACGGAGTCAGGGCCCAGAGCTGTTTTAAGCAACTCGATGGCATCGGCCGCATGGCGGACGTTGGCAGAATTTAGGCGCCGCGCCAGCGTGACTGGCGCCATCCAGCCCGCTCCTCCGCCATCGAGCAGGTCCCTGACCCTGGTCACCTCACCAGCCACAGCCCTCTCTTCCGACCGCCACATAAAACCTCGGCCGTGGAGGTACGGATTCCCGAGCAGCGGCTCCTGCAGGACGGCCGCCACTCCAGCCGGCGGAGAGCTGCGCTTGGTGGAGACTTTGTTCCAGACCCTGATGAGTTCCCTGTAAAAGACAGGCAGCTCCCGGAGGGCGGTCCTGGCACCCCCCAAGTTCACAAACAGGAGCTGCGTGTCATAATTGAGGTCGAGCTGCTGGCGGAAGAAATACCTCGCCAGAGCACACCACCTAGGAGGGGGCTCGACGTAAAGGTATCTCTGCAGGGTCTGAAGACGGAAAGTCGCGAGCTGGGCGCTGACGCACACCAACGACTGACCGCCCTCCTCAAGCGGGAGACTCAAGACCGCGGCAGAGACCCAGTGCTTCCTGTTGTTCCAGAAGAAGTCCACCAGCTTCTTCTGTATCTTGGCAACAAACGCAGGGGGAGGGGTCAAAGTGACCAGCCGGTACCACAGCATTGCGGCCACCAGCTGGTTTATGACTAGCGCTCGACCCCTGTAGGACAGCACTCGGAGCAGTCCTGTCCAGCGCCCTAGGCGAGCGGCGACCTTGGCCTCCAGCTCCTGCCAGTTCGCCGGCCAGGCTCCCTCGTCGGGGCTAAGGTAGACTCCCAGATAGAGGAGATGGGTCGTGCTCCAGGCAAAAGGCCTGAGCTCCTCCGGCAGGGAGTCCACCCGCCACTGACCCACCAGGAGTCCGGAACATTTCTCCCAGTTGATCCTGGCGGAGGACGCGGCCGAGTAAATCTCCTGGCACTCACGCATCCTCCGCAGGTCAGCGGGATCCTCTATCGCGAGGAGCACGTCATCGGCGTAAGTCGAGAGGACGACCTCCACGCCCGGCCCTTGCAGAGCCAGTCCCGTCAACCTCGTCCGCAAGAGGCGCAGGAAAGGCTCCACGCAAACGGCGTATAACTGGCCGGACATGGGGCATCCCTGGCGCACCCCTCTCCTAAAGCGAAGGGGCGCCGTCAAGGACCCGTTAACCTTAATCAGACACTCCGCGGCGGCGTACAAAAGTCGGATCCGGGCGACGAAATGCGTCCCGAACCCGAAAGCGCGCAGAGTTCCGAGCAGATAGTCGTGATCCACCCTGTCGAACGCCTTCTCTTGGTCGAGGGATAGGAAGGCGACCGACAGACCAGCCTCCTGGGAACAATGGATGAGGTCCCGGACCAGATGGATGTTATCGTGGATTGTCCGGCCCGGGACCGTGTAGGACTGGTCGGGGTGGATCATGTGGTCCAGCACGGCACCAAG
The DNA here is from genome assembly GCF_044704955.1 of Pristiophorus japonicus. NCBI lineage: Eukaryota > Metazoa > Chordata > Chondrichthyes > Pristiophoridae > Pristiophorus > Pristiophorus japonicus. Next base: position 78,797,240 of record NC_091989.1, on the reverse strand, counting down.
GCGAGCAGACATCGCCCTGGCGAAGATTTTGTAGTCCGTGCTGAGGAGGGAGACCGGGCGCCAGTTCTTAAGAAGGCGGAGATCGCCCTTCTTAGGCAGCAGGACGATGACTGCCCTGCGCCAAGAGAGGGGCATCTCCCCGGTCGCCAGACTTTCCCCCAGGACCCGCGCGTAGTCGCTCCCCAGGACGTCCCAGAACGCCCTGTGGAACTCCACGGTCAGCCCGTCCAGCCCCGGGGATTTTCCCCTCGAGAGCCGGGCGAGGGCACCGGTCAGCTCCGCCAGGCTTAGCGGAGCTTCCAGATTTTCGGCGCCCTCCGGGCCGACCTTCGGCAGGTCCTCCCACAAAACTCTACGCGCTTCCTCGCTGGACGGATCCGGAGAGAACAGAGCCCCGTAATATTCACGGACCCTGTTGTTGACGCCCTCCGGATCCGAGACGAGAGAGCCGTCGTCGGCCAGCAGCGTCAAGAGCTGCTTACGGACACTCTGCCTTTTTTCCAGCGAGTAGAAGAAGGGGGAGCCGCGGTCCAGATCCCGCAGGAACCGGATCCGCGACCTCACGAACGCGCCTCGGGACCCGACGAGCTGCAGGTCCTTCAGCGCGGCCTTCTTCGCTTCGTACACCGTCCGCAGGGCCGGGTCCTGGACGACTTGACCGAGACGGCCTTCCAGGTCGAGCACCTCTTTTTCTAGGCGCCCGACTCTGGCCGCCCGCCTCTTGGTCGACCCCCTCGCGTACTCTTGACAGAAGACGCGGACGTGAGCCTTGCCCACGTCCCACCATAGCCTCAAGGAGGGGAAGCCCCCCTGCTTCCTTCTCCAGTCGGACCAGAATCGACGGAACGAGTCCTGGAACCGCACGTCCTCCAGCAGCCGGTTGTTAAAGTGCCAGTACGCGGACCCCGTCCTCGCGCGGAGCGAAGCGAGCTCCGCCCACACCAGGTGGTGGTCCGAACACGGCACCGGCCGCATGGAGGCCGCCGGGACGCAGGAAACGTACGCCCGAGACACGTAAAGGCGGTCGACTCTAGACCATCCAACTCCAGGCCTCACCCAAGTAAAGGCGCTGGAGTCGGGGTGGAGATTTCGCCAGACGTCCACCAAGTCGAAGGACCCGACCAGGTCCCTCAACTTCTCCATCGCCGTCATGCACTGCGGGGCACCGGAGCGGTCCCTCGCCTCGAGGGTGCAGTTAAAATCCCCCCCGAGGACAATGCAGTCGCCGACGTCGACGGAGCCAAGAAGAGCGGACACCTCTTCAAAGAAGCGCGTTTGCTGCGGGCCGGGATGAGGGGCGTACACGTTCACGAGATGGAGCGGCACGTCCCCCAGGCGAACCGTTACGTGCAGCAAGCGGCCTGGCACGGGCTCCTCGACCCCCAAGATCTCCGGCTGAAAATGCGGGCCCAGCAAGATGGCCACCCCACTAGAAATGGCGGTGAGGTGGCTCATGCGGACCTCTCCTTGCCATTCCAGGAGCCACGTGGCTTCGTCTCCCGGAACGGTGTGGGTTTCTTGCAGGAAGCACACCGCATATTTCCCCTCCCGCAGGAGCGAAAAATTGTCAAATCTACGGCGTGCCCCTCTGCCGCCGTTGATGTTGAGGCTGGCTATGGTTATCTTCATGGCAAAAGCATAGTGCAACCTCTACCTTAACCTATTGTGGGGGAGGGAGCGGAGTCTTTTGTTGAACTCCGCTCCCTCCGCAGCCCAGCGAGGAGTCCCTCGAGCTCGCGCAGCTCAAGGTGCTGCTCCTTTGTCAAGGGCCCGCCCGCGGCCAAGGTTTTAACGGCGGCGCGGACGGACCCCTTGATCAGCTCCGGCTCGGACCATTTTTCCAGGGCCAGTCGGGCTTGGTCGCGGCGACCCCGGCTCTGGGCCAAAAAGTCCCGGAGTTCCTTTGCAGGAACGAGGAGGGCCTCAGCGGCGGCCGCGAGCAGATCCACCGCCTCACTGGCGGTGCTCTCTAGGTCTTCACCCGCGTCCCCCACCGAGTCCCCGTCCTCCTCCGGGAGGTGGCCGCCAGCAGCCGGCCCATCGACCGCACAAGGTACGGCAAATGAACCGGCCGCTCCAACCGGCCCTGGCACTGCCCCGATCCCACCCCCAGGATCGTCGGCAGAGGAGTCCCCACTGGGCTCTTTTAAAAATGGTGCTGGGTCGGGAAATGACAGCGGAAGGGGTTCCCCCTCCGCCCCAGGAACCGGAGAACAAGGAGAGACCCGGCCATAGGAAATCCCCAGGCCCTCCAAGTGCTCCAGCTCCAAAGTAAGGGGCGAGGGTGGGTGTTCCTCCCCCTCCCCGCTGCCACCCCCCGGCCCAGCATCTACAGTTTCATTAAAATCAATATATTTTGTTTCTGCCGGGTCGAGCAACTCCCGGGGGAAGTTGGGTAATAGCTGGGCGGGCTCAGGTTCGGCCTTTTCGGCCTCGCCCGCCTCAGTCCCCGGGACGCCCGGCCCGGCGGCTACGCATTCCTCCGCGGTCCCCACGCCCCCCACGACAGGCAGATCTTCCACTCCATCCCCGGGAGGCAGAGGCTGGGCAGCCTCAACTGTCTCACCCTCCCCGGGGAAAGACTCCTCGCGCCTGCAGCGCAATTTGGGGGCGCTGGTGGGGGACGCGGGACACGCGGCGGGCACCGACTCCTCCGCGGAGGGATATTGTTCCCCCTCCGCGTCATTGGGGCGGTGCCTCTTTTTGTTCCTGGGGGCGCGCGGAGTCAGGGAGACCTCCATGTCTGCCGAGGCCTCCCGCTCCGCCCCCCCCTTTTCCTTTTCTTGCCCGCGCCCGGGCCCCTCTGTGGTGTTGTTCAAGGGCTCGGGCACGGGCTCGGGGCACCCCGCGCTCGCCGGTGACGGGGTTGGGCTGAGCGCGGTGGTCAAATTATCCGGCGCACCGAGGGGACCCGCCTCTTGATGTTTTGTCTCCTTCCGCGCCTTCTTTCCGGTCGGACGCTCTCCCTCCCCCCCGCCGGAGGCCCTGAAAACAAAGGCCTCCGACGATGCCCGCGCACCCATGGCTCCCGGCACGCGGACGCAACTAGGGGGAGGGGTGGCGGCGGCGCCAGCCTTGGCCGCCTTCGGTGGTTTGGCGGCCTTGGAGGCGGGGCAGTTCTTGCGAACGTGCCCCACCTCCCTGCAGGCATGGCACCGCATGCCGTCCGACGTCCAGAAGACGCGGTAGGCAGTCCCCTCGTGCACCACATTAAAGTGCCCTTCTGTCATGTCCTCCCGCGCCAGCCGGACAAAGAGCTGGCGGCGGAAGGAGAACACGTGGCGCAGGCTGCTCTCCCTGAGGCCGAGCGGTATGGGGTTGATCCCCGACCTTACCTCCCCCAGTTGTTGTAGGTGAGGGAGGAGGAGCCCAGCGGGAACAAAGGGCGGGACGTTCGACACGATGACCCTCTGCGCGGTGGCCTCGAGGGGATCCACCGGCAGGAACGTCCCGCCCACCGTGAGCCCCCTTTCGAGGGCCAGGGACACCGCCCGCTCCGACCCCAGGAAGAACACGGCCTTCCCAGACATCTTGGAGGCTGCGACAATGGCCGAGGGGCCGACTACCCCAGCCATCGCCCGCACGCACTCCTCAATGCTCATTGTGGGGTGAGTGTAGCTCTTGACCCCGTGTTTTTTTGTTATAAGTGTAAATGGTGGCAGGGCAGCGGGTGGCGCAGGAGGTGCTGTGGAAGCGGTTGCCACCTGCGCATACGTCTTCGCTGGCCCTGCCACCGGCGTGGATGGGGTCGCCATCACGGGGTCCCTTTAAGGGCTACACCCACCCCAAAGTCACAGGCCTTAATGGTCTTTATTGGCCTCTTGTATAATGACTGAGCAGAGGAGCCCTTAATGAGGCACACCTCTCCCCTAGTTGGCAATTGGGGAGGGGCCTTGCTCCCTCTGCTCAGTTGTCTTAAATTGTTTTTTTTTTTTAAATTAAATTTGGAAGGAAGGGCTCTCAGAGAGAGAGGGGAGAAACAGAGTACGGGGGCGCGCCTTCGCCTCCCCTCCCCGATTCTCCTGCTCCCTCTCTCTCTCCCTTTGTGCCGAGCAGACGCAGGCGAGAAGACACAATGGCGGACGAGAAGCCCAAGGATGTGCTGAAATCAGAAAACGACCACATTAATCTGAAGGTGGCAGGCCAAGATGGTTCCGTTGTGCAGTTCAAAATCAAAAAGCATACACCTCTAAGCAAATTGATGAAAGCGTACTGTGAGCGCCAGGGTTTGGCAATTCGACAGATCAGATTCCGGTTTGATGGACAGCCGATTAATGAAACAGACACACCTGCACAGTTGGAGATGGAAGATGAAGACACGATCGATGTATTCCAGCAGCAGACTGGGGGCCAGTACTGACGGCTTTCGCTCCCCGTGTGATTGTCTGATCCGTGGATCATCAGCGCTTCTGACAAAGCAGCAAGTTATTCTCAGCAGCAGTTTGGAAAACACTTGTAGAATATTTTACGTCCACGTACACCTTCATAAGAGCTTTTATGGTTTGCTGGTTAATCTTATCACATTCGATTTTAAATAATAAAAATGACCAGTTTATACAGAAAAAAAAAAAAAAAAAAAAAAAAACAGAGTAACAGAGAAAAGAGAGAGGGGGGTGGGAAGGGGGGGGGGGGCTGCGAGGGCAGGTCTCTCCTCGCAGCTGTGGGTGGGTGCACTCCCCAGATGGCAAAACACAAAAGTCTTTGGGGTGGTCTTCAGGTGCGGGGAGAAGATGTCTTCACCTGGGGTAGCTGGAGCCACCAGGCACTCCTAACGATCTTTAATAGGGTGATTGAGAAAACCAACAATCTTCAGCCTGGTAGCTCCAGCTATCCCAGGCTAGGCAAATGGGGGGGGGGGGGGGGGGGGGGTGGGGGGGGTTCCAATTGTGGGGGGGGCCCAGTTGTAAGCACAGCCCCCACGCACACCACCACACACACACACACCCCCCGCGATGTTCCGGCCCTCAGTGGTCTTCTTTCCTCCCCCCACCGAAACAACAAAGTCTGTTTGGGGAAATGCACCCACACCCACCTGTAGAATGTAGAGTCTCCCTCCTTCCACACTGGATGTTGTTGTGGTTTTTCCCCCTCTCTCCAACTCCTTGCAGAATGGTAAAGTTGTTTAAAGTTTTCTTTTTTCCTCCTCTCCCTCTGGGTAAAGTTGAAGGTGAAGCCCCTTCCTTCCTTCTCTTCCTGGGCTGGTCTCAGGGCTCTCCAGGCAGGAGCTCAAGTTGCTAGCTGCTTCTCTCACTGCTCACAGCTCCAACTGAGCAGGACACGCCTCTACTGCTTCACGATTGGTCCCTTGTGCATGAAACTCTTTTAGAGTCTACCTGCAAAACATAAACATTAAACTGTGCCACCCGACCTGGGTGACACACCAGACATTTACAAGGCCCTTTTTTCCTTTTTTTGGTTTTTTTTTGTGTTTTTTGTTTTTTTTTTTTGTTTTTTTTTTTGGGCACTAAAATCACAATTTCTCCGGTGCCCCCTATAAAAGGGAAGGGGACACTAAAAGCACCGGCAATTAAAACAAATTAAACTTTAAAACGTAAAATCAAATTAAAATTTGGTTGCCGGGCGTGATGATGCACTCCAGTCCCTCCGGTGCCCACCTCTCGCGGAAGGCCGCGAGCGTACCGGTGGACACCGCGTGCTCCATCTCCAAGGACACCCTGGACCGGATGTAAGAGCGGAAGAGAGGCAGGCAGTCAGGTTGAACGACCCCCTCGACCGCCCGCTGCCTGGACCGGCTGATGGCACCCTTGGCCGTGCCCAGGAGCAGTCCTACGAGGAGGCCTTCGGACCTACCCGCTCCCCTCCGCACAGGGTGCCCAAAGATCAGGAGAGTGGGACTGAAGTGCAGCCAGAATTTCAGGAGCAGCCCCTTCAAATAATGGAACAGGGGCTGCAACCTTGTGCACTCCATAAAAACATGGAACACGGACTCCTCCAGACCGCAGAAATTGCAGGCGGCCTGGGAGTCCGTGAACCGGCTTAAAAATTTGTTGCACGGCACTGCTCCGTGCACCACCCTCCAGGCCAAGTCCCCGATGAATAGTGGGAGGACCCCTGCGTAGAGTGCCCTCCATCGGGGACCCCCGCCTCCTCCGGACGGCAAGATGGTCCCTTGTGCATGAATTCCAAAAAGTTAGTTTGCAGGTGCAGCAGGTAATCAGGAAGGCGAATGGAATGTTGGCCTTCATTGCGAGAGGGATGGAGTACAAAAGCAGGGAGGTCCTGCTGCAATTGTACAGGGTATTGGTGAGGCCGCACCTGGAGTACTGCGTGCAGTTTTGGTCACCTTACTTAAGGAAGGATGGGGTACAGAGACGATTCACTAGGCTGATTCCAGAGATGAGGGGGTTACCTTATGATGATAGATTGAGTAGACTGGGTCTTTACTCGTTGGAGTTCAGAAGTATGAGGGGGGATCTTATAGAAACATTTAAAATAATGAAAGGAATAGACAAGATAGAGGCAGAGAGGTTGTTTCCACTGATCGGGGAGACTAGAACTAGGGGGCACAGCCTCAAAATACGGGGGAGCCAATTTAAAACCGAGTTGAGTAGGAATTTCTTCTCCCAGAGGGTTGTGAATCTGTGGAATTCTCTGCCCAAGGAAGCAGTTGAGGCTAGCTCATTGAATGTATTCAAATCACAGATAGATAGATTTTTAACCAATAAGGGAATAAAGGGTTATGGGGAGCGGGCGGGTAAGTGGAGCTGAGTCCACGGCCAGATCAACTATGATCTTGTTGAATGGCGGAGCAGGCTCGAGGGGCTAGATGGCCTACTCCTGTTCCTAATTCTTATGTTCTTATGTTCTTCTGTTCTTATGCCACATTTGATGTTCCATGCAGTTGGCCAGTCTAACCATCATCTCATTGCTGTGCAACATCAACACACTCATGCTTGAGCTGGACTCTTCCAATCTCAATGGACAGTGTGCTTGGAAGGCTTGTTAGTACATCGCACATTCTCTACTACTGTTCAATTATTCTCCTTGTCATCGGCAGCGCCTGGATACAGCATCTGTGTCCAACTGGGCAGAGCTTGGCGAGGGCTGAGCCCTCTGATGCGGACTCTCCACTGCTGTATCCACCATCACCATCTGCTCTTGCTCACTTGTGAAGTGTGAATCTGTTATGTTTAGAATGACTCCACAAGACTGTACATCTTAAGCTCAAACTGTTGTGACCTTGGTCTCTTTATTGTAACTCCAGAGTGAGGAGGCAGCATGGTAGACTGCCTTTTATACCTGCTTGCCCAGGGTCTGCAAGTGACCCTTGGGTCTCTCACAGGTGCGCCCCCTCGTAGCAAGTCTTACACATTAGTAATGTTTACATACATAACATCATTTCCCCCCCAAAGTCTTATATACAAGTTATTTACAAGTTGAGGTGATCCGGGGCTCTGTGTTCCCGGGTTGATCGCCTGAGTTGAAGTCCTGGCATGGGTGAGCCGGTCGGATCATTGCTGCACTGCGGTGTGGCTGGTCTGATCGGACTGTCCGGCATGGTGGGTTCATCCTCGTGGTTGACCGCGAGATCAATTGCTGGTTGGGTGTGTGTGGGTGGATCAATGATGTTAATGTCCTCTTCAAACTGTTCTTGGTTGTCAGTGAACTGCAGTTTAGTGTGATCCAAGTGCTTTCTGCACGTTTGTCCGTTCAAAAGTTTGACAACAAACACTCTATTCCCCTCCTTGGCTAACACAGTGTCAGCAACCCATTTGGGACCATGACCATAATTAAGAACAAACACAGGGTTATTAACTTCAATGTCGCGTACAGGCAAGTGATCATGGTACATGTTATGCCGGTGATCACTGAGATCTGGGTGGACTAAGGAGAGCCTGGTTTTGAGTGCTCTCTTCATTCGCAATTCTGCAGGGGGAACCTCGGTAAGCGAGTGGGGTCGTGTGCGGTAGCTGAGCAGAATCCGAGATAGCCGGGTCTGCAGGGAACCGTCGTCACGCATTTCAAGCTCTGCTTGATGGTTTGGACTGCCCGTTCTGCTTGACCATTGGATGCGAGCTTAAACGGCGCAGACCTGACATGCTTGATGCCATTGCGGGTCATGAACTCGTTGAATTCCAAGCATGGTGAAGCATGGTCCATTGTCACTAACAAGGACGTCGGGCAAACCTTGGGTGGTGAACATGGCCCGGAGGCTTTCAATGGTGGCAGTGGACCTACACGACGACTTTATTGTACATTCAATCCATTTTGAGTAAGCGTCCACTGCTACGAGGAACATCTCTCCTAGAAAGGGGCCAGCGAAATCTACGTGGACTCTTGACCATGGTTTGGAGAGCCGTGACCACAGACTCATTGGGGCCTCCCTTGGTGCATTGCTCAACTGTGAGCAAGTGTTGCATTGGTGTACGCATGACTCCAATTCCGAGTCAATGCCGGGCCACCAAACGTGCGACCTGGCGACAGCCTTCATCATGACTATGTCTGGGTGGGTACTGTGAAGGTCGCGTATAAACGTTTCCCTGCCTTTTTTTGGAAAAATTACACGATTCCCCCATTGGAGGCAGTCCAAATGGATGGGCATTTCGTCCTTGCGTCAGTGGAACGACTTAATTTCATCTTGCATTTCCCCTGGGACCAATGGCCAGCTCCCATTGAGGACACAGCTTTTTACGAGTGATAGCACCGGGTCCTGACTAATCCAGGTCCTGATCTGGTGAGCCGTGACGGGTGACCCCTCGCTCTCAAAAATATCCATTACAAGGAGCAAGTCTGCAGGTTGCACCATTTCCACCCCGGTGGTGGGCAATGGTAGCTGACTGAAGGCATCAGCACAATTCTCCGCGCCTGGTCTGTGGCGGATTACATAATCATATGCAGATAATGTTAATGCCCATCTTTGGATGTGGGGCGAAGCATTGGTGTTAATACCTTTGCTTTCTGAGAACAACAAAATAAGCGGCTTGTGGTCGGTTTCGAGCTTGAACCGGAGCCCAAATAGGTATTGGTGCATTTTCTTAACCCTGTATACGCATGCTAATGCTACTTTTTCAACCATACTATAGGCTCTTTCAGCCTTAGATAAGCTTCTGGATGGATATGCAACCAATTGCAGTTTGCCTGACCCATTGGCTTGCTGACCCCATACAAAGATGCATCACAAGCTAGTACTAAACATTTTCACGGGTCGTACAATACAAATAATTTCTGGCCTTGTTAAAGGCTGTCTCTTGAGCTTTACCCCAAACCCAGTCATCACCCTTGTGTAGCAATAAATGCAATGGTTCCAGCAAAGTGCTCAACCCCAGTAGAAAGTTACCAAAATAGTTGAGGAGTCCCTGGAACGAACGCCGCTCAGTCACATTCTGTGGTCTGGGTGCATTCTTGATGGCCTCTGATTTGGAGTCCGTGGGTCTGATGCCGTCCGCCGCAATCTTTCTCCCCAGAAATTCGACCTCTGGCATCAGGAAAACACATTTGGAGCATTTCAACCTGAGTCCCACTCTGTCCAGTCACTTGAGAACCTCTTCCAGGTTGTGCAAGTGTTCGGTGGTGTTGCGGCCAGTGATCAAGATGTTGTCTTGGAACACCACTGTGCGCAGACCTGATTTCAGCAGACTCTCCATGTTCCTCTGGAAGATGGCCACCGCCGAACGAATCTCAAAGGAGCATCTATGGTATATAAACAGTCCTCTGTGTGTGTTGATGCACGTCAATTTTTTCGAAGGTTCAGCCAGCTCCTGTGTCATGTAAGCTTGGTGAATGACTTCCCCCCTGCTAGCGTTGCAAACAGGTCATCCGCTTTGGGTAGTGGGTACTGGTCCTGTAACGAGACTCGGTTGATCGTTACCTTGTAGTCCCCGCAGATTCTGACCGTCCCATCACTCTTCAACACCGGAACAATTGAACTGGCCCACTTGTTGAACTCGACTGGCGATATGATCCCCTCTCGTTGAAGTCTGTCCAGCTCGATCTCGACTTTCTCCCGCATCATGTATGGAACCGCTCGGGCCTTGTGATGAACGGGTCGTACATCAGGGACTAGATGGATCTGCACTTTGGCGCCTATGAAGTTCCTGACGCCTGGCTCGAATAACGACGGGAATTTGTTTAGCACTTGGGCGTCATCTTCCGAAGACCATGCTTTGATGCCGTCCCAGTTCCATCGGATCTTTCCTAGCCAGCTTCTGCCGAACAGCGTTAGGCCATCGCCTGGTACAATCCATAGTGGTAAATCATGCACAGCTCCATCGTACGATACCTTCACTGCCGCACTGCCAATGATTGATATGAGCTCTTTGGTGTAAGTGCACAGCTTGGTGTGGATCGGACTTAATTTTAGCCTTTGTGCCTTGTTGCCCCACAGTTTCTCAAAAGCCTTCTGGCTCATAATTGACTGACTCACCCTCGTGTCCAATTCCATGGAAACTGGAATGCCGTTTAATTTGACTTTTAACATTATCGGAGGGCTTTTGGTGGTGAAGGTGTGTATCCCATACACTTCCTCTTCAGCCTCGGGTTGAGTTGCCTCTTACTCATTCAGCGTGATCCGCGCCGGATCGGACATCTTCTTCCGACTCTGCCACGTGGTGAGTCGCAGCACATCTGCACATTCGCTGGAGGTGCCCCATTGTTCCACAGCCCTTGCGCAAGTAGTGCTTGAATCGACATTGATGGACTTGATGATTACCCCCGCAGCGCCAACATGGTGCTAATGGATTCGCATTCATGCCCCACGGTGGACTCTGATTCATCCTAGGTCTGGCCTCTGCGGGCTGAAGGCGTTATTTTATGCACAGTACTTGTCGGTGAGTTCCGATGCTGCAATGATATCTGTTTCGTGTTATCGTTCGTGGACATAAAAGCCTGGGCTATCGTGATGCTCAGATCTAGGGATTCGGCAGACGGCAGTTTGCGAGGAATGGCCTCGAGGCCAATTCCAAGCACGAAAAAGTCCCGCAACACTTCCCCCAATAATCCAGCAAATACACACGGTTCCACAAGGTGTCTTAGGTCAGCAACATAGCTCGCCACGTCCTGGTCCTTGGAGCGTTAGTGCGTATAAAAGCGATACCTGGCCATCAAGATGCTCTCCTTGGCTTGAGGTGTTCCCGAACCAGCGTGCACAACTCTTCATATGTCTTGTCCCTTGGTTTCGTCGGTGCTAGCAGATTTTTGATGAGGCCATATATCGTGGACCCGCAAACGGTGAGGAGAATCACCCTACGCTCGATCGCAGTTTCTTCCTTTTCCAGCTCGTTGGCCACGAAGTGCTGGTTAAGACGCTCAATGAAGGCTTCCCAATCATCACCCTCAACAAATCTCTCAAGAATACCAACGGCAGTCACAACTGCATGAAAGTTTATGATCTGTTACTCGTCGCCAATTGTTATGTTTAGAATAACTCCACAAGACTGTATATCTTAAGCTCAAACTGTTGTGACCTTGGTCTCTTTATTGTAACTCCAGAGTGAGGAGGCAGCATGGTAGACTGCCTTTTATACCTGCTTGCCCAGGGTGTGCAAGTGACCCTTGGGTCTCCCACAGATGCATCTCCTGGTGGCAAATCTTACACATTGGTAATGTTTACATTCATAACAGAATCACCAGGTGAAAACCAACTATCTCACTTAATAGTCCCACCAAAGTGTGAGTATCTGAGCTGGTGCATTGTATGCATGAGTCCTGTGACGGCGCACCCTCAGAACGATTGAGCTCCTCTGAGGGATCATTATCCGCGACGTCCAACAACTCCTGCTGCATGCGTGAAGGCCCTGTGGCAGATAAAAGCCATGAATGAGCATTGGCAAGGTAAGAATGTTGCAATTTTTCACTATTAACATGATCATATTTCACTCGCTGTGACTGAGCACCCTATGACATGCGGCTGTTTGCTAATTATTTGCATCACCGAGTGGCTGGGAGGTCCCCATCTCCGAAGGCCAGGCATACCGAGACTCCACTGATCTCCAACGCCTCCTCCTCTGCACTTGTGAGCTTTGAGATAGCTGGAAGGCCATCTCTGGTTCTCTGCCTTTCCCTGGTGTTCAGTGCTCGCTTCTCCTGCGAAGTAAAAAACAGATCTAAGCGAGTGTAATGGCATGTGTTTATCCGATGGATGAAGTGCATTTGGTGAGGGTGAGTATTAGGGAGAGGCATGGAATTGCATAAGGATGAGGGTGAATGGATAGATGGGGTTGTGATTAAGTGCATAGACAGAAAGGGATGAGTGCAGCTGAAAGGTAAGTGGGTAAGAGGAGTGATGTGATGGAGTAGCTTAAGAAGGTAGAGTGAAGTGGTGGGGTGATGCGCACAGCAGGATGCAGGTGAACGCGCCACTTTACTCACCTTTCCTGGCCTGGTTAGGTCATTAAAGTGCTTCCTGCACTACGTCCATGTGCTCCTGCTCCTGACTTTGGCAACCTCCAGGTTTCTTCCTCCCATTGTTGCGGAATAGTTTACATTCCGGCTTCTCACAACCCCCAGAAGCAGATCCAGGGAGACATCATTGAAATGGAGCACAGCCTTTGCATGTCTCACTTCCATTCCTCAACTTCCTCCTCTCTTCTCTTGAAATCCAACATCTTCAAATTGCATTATTTGCACTGTCCCTTTAAATACTAGAGTTGCGATTGCGTTATGCAGGTCCTCATCCTGTCTGCTGCCACTCATTGGACGGGAAACCTGGAAGTAAAATGATAATGAGATGGTTGCATTAAAAAACCACTGACAGAGGTGCTTAAAATACTTCCCACACAATATCGAAACACCATCTCCTGCTCCCAGCTACGTTCGGGGCCTATGATTCTCCTCAGCAATTTTCAACTATGAATCTGTTATGCGAAGCTTTGCTTGAGTTTCAAGCCCCATATTCTGGGCATTACCAAGACCAATTCCACCTTCACGCCTTACCTCACAGCTGCAATTCTAATATATGCTTTTGTCACCTCCAGACTTGATTTCCTCAACATTCTCCTTTCAGTTTCTCAAGTTCCGCTGTTCACAACCTCCAACTTGCCCAACTTTCCAGTGTCTACATCCTATCTCACACGATATAGTGCTTGCCCATCATTCCAATCTTTGACGATGTACACGGTCTCCCTATTCACCTGTGTATCATAGAAAAATACAAATATAGAAAATAGGTGCAGGAGTAGGCCATTCGGCCCCTCGAGCCTGCACCGCCATTCAATAAGATCATGGCTGATCATTCACCTCAGTACCCCTTTCCTGCTTTCTCTCCATACCCCTTGATCCCTTTAGCCTTAAGAGCCATATCTAACTCTCCCTTGAATATATCCAATTAACTGGCATCAACAACTCTCTGCAGTAGGGAATTCCACAGGTTAACAACTCTCTGAGAGAAGAAGTTTCTCCTCATCTCAGTCCTAAATGGTTTACCCCGTATCCTTAGACTATGTCCCCTGGTTCTGGACGTCCCCAACATCGGGAACATTCTTCCTGCATCTAACCTGTCCAGTCCCGATAGAATTTTATATGTTTCTATGAGATCCCCACTCATCCTTCTAAACTCCAGTGAATACAGGCCCGGTCGATCCAGTCTCTCCTCATATGTCAGTCCTGCCATCCCGGGAATCAGTCTGGTGAACCTTCGCTGCACTCCCTCAATAGGAAGAACGTCCTTCCTCAGATTAGGAGACCAAAACTGAACACAATATTCTGGGTGAGGCCTCACTAAGGCCCGATACAACTGCAGTAAGACCTCCCTGCTCCTATATTCAAATCCCCCAGCTATGAAGGCCAACATACCATTTGCCTTCTTCACCGCCTGCTGAACCTGCATGCCAACTTTCAATGACTGATGTACCATGACACCCAGGTCTCGTTGCAGCTCCCCTTTTCCTAATCTGCCGCCATTCAGATAATATTCTGCCTTCGTGTTTTTGCCACCAAAGTGGATAACCTCACATTTATCCACATTATACTGCATCTGCCACGCATTTGCCCACTCACCTAACCTGTCCAAGTCACCCTGCAGCCTTTTAGCGTCCTCCTCACAGCTCACACTGCCACCCAGCTTCGTGTCATCTGCAAACTTGGAGATATTACACTCAATTCCCTCATCCAAATCATTAATGTATATTGTAAATAGCTGGGATCCCAGCACTGAGCCCTGCGGTACCCCACTAGTCACTGCCTGCCATTCTGAAAAGGACCGTTTATCCCGACTCTCTGCTTCCTGTCTGCCAACCAGTTCTCTATCCACGTCAGTACATTACCCTCAATACCATGTGCTTTAATTTTGCACACCAATCTCTTGTGTGGGACCTTGTCAAAAGCCGTTTGAAAGTCCAAATACACCACATCCACTGGTTCTCCCTTGTCCACTCTACCAGTTACATCCTCAAAAAATTCCAGAAGATTTGTCAAGCATGATTTCCCTTTCATAAATCCATGCTGACTTGGGCTGATCCCATCACTGCTTTCCAAATGTGCTGCTATTTCATCCTTACTAATTGATTCCAACATTTTCCTCACTACTAACCGGTCTATCATGCTAACCGGTCAGGCTAACCCGTTCATGACCCGTTTTCTCTCTCCCTCCTTTCTTAAAAAGTGGTGTTACATAGCTACCCTCCAGTTCATAGGAACCAATCCAGAGTTGATAGACTGTTGGAAAATGATCACCAATGCAACCACTATTTCTAGGGCTACTTCCTTAAGTACTCTGGGATGCAGACCATCAGGCCCCGGGGATTTATCGGCCTTCAATCCCATCAATTTCCCTAACACAATTTCCCGCCTAATAAGGATTTCCTTCAGTTCCTCCTTCTCACTAGAACCTTGGTCCCTAGTATTTCCGGAAGGTTATTTGTGTCTTCCTTCGTGAAGACAGAACCAAAGTATTTTTAACTGGTCCGCCATTTCTTTGTTCCCCATTATAAATTCACTTGAATCTGACTGCAAGGGACCTACGTTTGTTTTCACTCATCTTTTTCTTTTCACATACCTATAGAACCTTTTGCAGTCTGTTTTTATGTTCCCAGCAAGCTTCCTCTCATACTCTATTTTCCCCCTCCTAATGCCCTCCTCTGTTGTATTACAAAATTCTCCCAGTCCTCAGGTTTGCTGCTTTTTCTGGCCAATATATATGCCTCTTCCTTGGATTTAACGCTATCCTTAATTTCCCTTGTTAGCCACGGTTGAGCCACCTTCCCCATTTTATTTTTACTCCAGACAAGGATGTACAATTGTTGAAGTTCATCCATGTGATCTTTAAATGTTTGCCATTGCCTATCCACCACCAACCCTTTAAGTATCACTCGCCAGTCTATTCTAGCCAATTCACTTTCCTAATTTCAGGACCCTAGTTTCCGAATTAACTGTGTCACTCTCCACCTTAATAAAGAATTCTACCATATTATGGTCACTCTTCCCCAAGGGGCCTCGCCCAACAAGATTGCTAATTAGTCCTTTCTCATTACACATCACCCAGTCTAGGATGGCCAGCCCTCTAGTTAGTTCCTCGACATATTGGTCGAGAAAACCATCCCTAATACACTCCAGGAAATCCTCCTCCACCGCATTGCTACCAGTTTGGTTAGCCCACTCAATATGTAGATTAAAGTCGCCCATGATAACTGCTGTACCTTTATTGCACACATCGCTAATTTCTGGTTTGATGCTGTGTCCAACCTCACTACTACTGTTTGGTGGTCTGTACACAACTCCCACTGGCGTTTTCTGAACTTTGGTATTCCGTAGCTCCACCCATACCGATTCCATATCATCCAAGCTAATTTCCTTCCTTACTATTGCATTAATTTCCTCTTTAACCAGCAATGCCAGCCCACCTCCTTTTCCTTTCTGGCTATCCTTCCTAAATGTTGAATACCCCTGGATGTTGAGTTCCCAGCCTTGGTCACCCTGGAGCCATGCCAATTACATCATATCCGTTAACTGCTATCTGCGCAGTTAATTTGTCCACCTTATTCCGAATACTCCTTGCATTGAGGCACAGAGCCTTCAGGCTTGTAATCCTAACACACTTTGCTCCTTTAGAATTTTGCTGTAATTTTACCCTTTTTGCTTTTTGCCTTAGGTTTCTCTGCCCTCCACTTTCACTTTTCTTCTTTCTATCTTTTGCTTCTGTCCCCATTCTACTTCTCTGTTTCCTTGCATAGGTTCCCATCCCCCTGCCATATTAGTTTAACTCCTCCCCAACAGCACTAGCAAACACTCCCCCTAGGACATTGGTTCCGGTCCTGCCCAGGTGCAATCCGTCCGGTTTGTACTGGTCCCACCTCCCCCAGAACCGGTTCCAATGTCCCAGGAATTTGAATCCCTCCCTTCTGCACCACTCCTCAAGCCACGTATTCATCTGAGCTATCCTGCGATTCCTACTCTGACTAGCATGTGGCACTGGTAGCAATCCTGAGATTACTACTTCTGAGTTCCTACTTTTTAATTTAGCTCCTAGCTCCCTAAATTGTCTTGTAGGACCTCACCCCGTGTTTTACCTATATCGTTGGTACCTATATGCACCACGACAACTGGCTGTTCATCCTCCCTCTTCAAAATGTCCTGCACCCGCTCCGAGACATCCTTGATCCTTGCACCAGGAAGGCAACATACCATCCTGGAGCCTCGGTTGCAGCCGCAGAAACGCGTACCTATTCCCCTTACATAGAATCCACTACCACTATAGCTATCCCACTCTTTTTCCTGCCCTCCTGTGCAGCAGAGCCACCCACGGTGCCATGAACTTGGCTGCTGCTGCCCTCCCCGATGAGTCATCCCCCTCAACAGTACCCAAACGGTGTATCGGTTTTGCAGGGGGATGACCACAGGGGACCACTACCTTCCTTGCACTGCTCTTCTTGTTAGTCACCCATCCCCTATCTGGCTGTGTACCCTTTAACTGCGGGGTGGCCAACTCACTAAATGTGCTATTCACATCATTCTCAACATCATGGATGCTCCAGAGTAAATCCACCCGCATTCCAGTGCCGCAACTCGGTCTGTCAGGTGCTGCAGGCTGATGCACTTCCCGCACATGTAGTCGTCAGGGACACTGGAAGCGTCCCTGACTTCCCACATAGCACAGGAGGAGCATAACACATGTCCAAGCTCTCCTGCCATGACTTGTTGTTGCTAGATTAACTTAATTTAGCAACAACAATGCTAAAGGTTACTTACTGATAAAGAAAAAGAAAAAATCTACTCACCAATCACCAGCCAATCACTTACCTCCTTGGCTGTGACGTCACCCTTCGATTTCTTTCTACTTCTTTTTGCCTCCCTGCTACAGCTGCACCAGCTGGGCCTTTTGTAGGCCTCACCAACGCTGCCGCTCCGCCTCCCGACTCCCCGCTGGTCACTCCGACGCTCCTTTCGGTTTCAAAAACCAGCCACTCATCTGCAAATCCCTCCATGGTTTCACCCACCCACCTCTGTGACTTTCTCCATCCTTGTGTACCATCCTGAGCCATTGTTTTGGTAACTCTGGACTCTTTTGTATCCCTCTTTCTGTCCCCCCATCGGTGGCAGGGTTTCAGCAATGTCAGACCGGTCTGGAACTCGATCCCCAAACCTCTCTGCCTGTTTCTCTGTTCCAATCTTTCAGTATCTTGTCAAAATCTACCACTTCTCCCATGCCTTCACAACTCCTAATTCAGGTATCCATTTTTACTCCTCTATTAAGTACTTTGGGATGTTTTCTTTTATGCTAAAGATATCATATAAATCAAGTTTGTTACTGAGTAGAGTTTCTTTTCTGTCCTGTGTGAAATAGGGGAATTCTATATTATATTTTTTATCTATAGCTTTAGATACATTGGGTGAAAGTGCTTTAAAAATAACTGGAGTTAAGATGGAAGCTTTCTTTCCCTACTAGGCACATTCTTTAATCTATAGATGAGCCACAATGTGGAAGCTTAGTCCTAAGCATCAATCCAGTTACACTTGGCTTTATAAATTCAGATTTGCCTTGGCATCAGTCATTCCCACCACCAGTCGGAGCATCTTACTTTTATGGAAATTGCCTTACACTGCCCTGTACCTACATGTACAATAGCATTTCATAAGATGCAACAATAACATCACCATGTGAACTGGACCTGATACTTGTATAATTCCCACATGTATTTCTTCAATCACTCTGAAAGTGGACCGAATGAACACTTGGTGAGGTAAGACTTGATATGACAGCTTTATTTCCCATCAAGTGTGTTATATATGTAAATGTGTATACACTCTGTACAGCCACCAGAGGGATCCCGTAATCTATTGGGAGCACAGGTATTTAAGGAGGCCTCACAGGTTGGAGAGGCACTCTGGAGACCTGCAATAAAAGACTACGGTCACACTTTACTTTGAGCTCACAGTGTTCAGTCTGACTCTTTCTTCATACATAACAACTGGCGACGAGATACAGATAGCGAACCCAATGATGCAGAGAACAGTGGGCATCCTGGAGAAATTCTCAGAGGGAGATGATTGGGAAACCTTTGTGGAGCGACTCGACCAATACTTCGTTGCCAACGAGCTGGATGGAGAAGCGAACGCTGCCAAACGAAGGGCGATTCTCCTCACCGTCTGCGAGGCACTAACGTATGGCCTCATGAAAAATCTGCTTGCTCCAGCGAAACCCACAGAGAAATCATACGATGATTTGTGCACACTGGTCCGGGAGCATTTGAACCCAAAGGAAAGCGTTCTGATGGCGAGGTACCAGTTCTACACCTACAAAAGGTCTGAAGGCCAGGAAGTGGTGAGTTATGTCGCCGAGCTAAGACGCCTTGCAGGACATTGCGAATTTGAAGGACATTTGGAGCACATGCTCAGAGACTTTTTCATACTTGGCATTGGCCACGAAACAATACTTCGCAAACTTTTGACTGTAGAGACCCCAACCTTGAGTAAGGCCATAATGATAGCCCAGGCGTTCATTGCCACCAGTGACAATACTAAGCAAATCTCTCAGCACACAAGTGCTGCCACAAGTACTGTGAACAACGTGATGTTGTTTTCAAATCGCAACGTACAGGGCAGGCCCCATATGCCTGCAGCTGCACGTCCACCATCAAGGGTGATGAATGCAAGGCCATTAACACCTTGTTGGCGCTGCGGGGGTGACCATCGTTTCCATTCATGCCGCTTCAAAGGGTACGTTTGCAAGGGCTGTGGAACAATAGGACACCTCCAATGTATGTGCAGGTGAGCTGCAAATCCTGTTAATCCTGCAAACCACCATGTTGCAGAGGAGGTCAGATCCATGGCGGATCATGATGAACCGAGGAGGCAGAGGTACATGGGGTGCACACATTTCCCACAAAGTGTCCCCCAATAATGATGAATGTTGAACTAAATGGACTCCCGTTGTCAATGGAGCTGACACAGGCGTGAGCCAGTCCATCATGAGCAAAAAGAATTTTGAAAAATTGTGGTGCAGCAAAGCCTCGAGGCCAGTATTGACCTTATACAAAGGAACTGATTCCCGTAATCGACAGTGCTTCTGTAAAGGTCTCTAAGATGGAGCGGTGCACACGCTACCACTCTGGGTGGTACCGGGCGATGGTCCCACGCTGCTCGGCAGGAGCTGGCTGGGAAAGATACGCTGGAACTGGGACGATGTCCGAGCGCTCTCGCACGCTGATGACACTTCGTGTGCCCAGGTCTTAAACAAGTTTCCTTCGTTGTTCGAACCAGGCATCGGGAAATTCCAAGGAGAAAAAGTGCAGATCCACCTAATTCGGGGGCCGCGACCCATCCATCACAAGGCGAGAGCAGTACCGTACATGATGAGAGAGAGGGTGGAGATCGAGCTGGACCGGCTGCAACAAGAGGGCATAATTTCACTGATCGAATTCAACGAGTGGGCCAGCCCGATTATCCCAGTCCTCAAGGGAGATGGCACCGTCAGAATCTGTGGTGATTACAAAGTAACTATCAATTGTTTCTCCCTGCAGGACCAATACCCACTACCAAAGGCCAACAAGTTCTTTGCAATGCTGGCGGGAGGAAAGACGTTCACGAAGCTGGACTTGACTTCAGCCTACATGACGCAGGAGCTGGAGGAATCCTCGAAGGGCCTCACCTGCATCAACACACACAAAGGTCCCTTCATTTATAACAGATGCCCATTTGGAATTTGATCAGCGGCAGCGATATTCCAGAGAAACATGGAAAGCTTACTGAAGTCAGTCCCGCGCACGGTGGTCTTCCAGGGCAACATCTTGCTTACAGGTCGGGACACAGTCGAGCATCTGCAGAACCTGGAGGAGGTTCTTACTCGGCTCAACCACGTGGAGCTCAGGTTAAAATGCTCGAAGTGCATTTTCCTGGCACCTGAAGTGAAGTTCCTAGGGAGGAGGATCGCGGCGGATGGTATCAGGCCCACGGATTCGAAGGCGGAGGCAATCGAGAATGCACCGAAGCCACAGAACGTGATGGAGGTGCGGTACTTTCTTGGACTCCTGAACTACTTTGGTAACTTCTTACCGGGTCTCAGCACATAGTTAGAAGCACTGCACGCCTTACTGTATAAAGGGGATGAATGGGTATGGGGCAAAAGCCAAGAAAATGCCTTTGTAAAAGCTAGAAAATTGTTATGCTCAAACAAATTGCTTGTGTTGTATGATCCATGTAAGCGTTTGGTACCAGCATGTGATGTGTCGTCATATGGCATCGGGTGTGTATTGCAACAAGCTAATGACTTTGGGAAATTGCAACCGGTTGCTTATGCATCCAGGAGTCTGTCTAAGGCCGAGAGGGCCTACAGCATGATTGAAAAAGAAGCGGCAGTCTGAGCAGCGGGAGTCTGGGGGAGGCCTAGAAAGGCCCAACATCGGACGAGGAGCGGCAGTCCGAGCAGCGGGAGTCTGGGGGAGGCCTAGAAAGGCCCAACATCGGACGAGGAGCGGCAGTCCAAGCAGCGGGAGTCTGGGGGAGGCTTAGAAAGGCCCAACGTCGGACGAGGAGCGGCAGTCCGAGCAGCGGGAGTCTGGGGGAGGCCTAGAAAGGCCCAACATCGGACGAGGAGCGGCAGTCCAAGCAGCGGGAGTCTGGGGGAGGCTTAGAAAGGCCCAACGTCGGAGGAGGAGCGGCAGTCTGAGCAGCGGGAGTCTGGGGGAGGCCTAGAAAGGCCCAACGTCGGAGGAGGAGCGGCAGTCCAAGCAGCGGGAGTCTGGGGGAGGCCTAGAAAGGCCCAACGTCGGAGGAGGAGCGGCAGTCCGAGCAGCGGGAGTCTGGGGGCGGGGGGGGTGGCGATAAAGGCCCAACGTCGGAGGAGGAGCGGCAGTCCGAGCAGCGGGAGTCTGGGGGAGGCCTAGAAAGGCCCAGCGTCGGACAAGGAGCGGCAGTCCAAGCAGCGGGAGTCCGGGGGCGGGGGGGGTGGCGATAAAGTCCCAACGTCGGAGGAGGAGCGGCAGTCCGAGCAGCGGGAGTCCGGGGGCGGGCGGCGGGGGGGCCGATAAAGGCCAGCTGGTACAGCTGCAGCAAGGAGAGAAGGCAAAAAAGAAGTAGAAATAAATCGAAAGGTGAGGTCACAGCCAAGGGGGCAAGTGATTGGCTGATGATTGGTAAGTCGTTTTTCTTTTCTTTATCAGTTTTTCTTTTCTTCTCTTTATCAGTAAGTAACCTTTTAGCATTATTGTTACCAAATTAAGTAAATCTAAGGGTTAAGTCATGGCAGGACAGCTCGGACACGTGTTATGCTCCTCCTGTCTGGGAAGTCAGGGACGCTTCCGGTGTCCCTGAAGACTACGTGTGCGGGAAGTGCATCCGCCGGCAGCTCCTAACAGATCGCATTGTGGCACTGGGGCTGCGGGTGGATTTACTCTGGAGCATCCACGATGCTGAGGATGAAGTGAATAGCATGTTTAGTGAGTTGGTCGTACCGCAGGTAAAGGGTACACAGCCAGATAGGGAATGGGTGGCCAACAGGAAGAGCAGTGCAAGGAAGGTAATGCAGAGGTACCCTGTGGTCATCTCCCTGAAAAACAGATGCACCACTTTGGGTACTGTTGCAGGGGATGATTCATCAGGGGAGGGCAGCAGCAGCCAAGTTCATGGCACCATGGGTGGCTCTGCTGCACAGGAGGGCAGGAAAAAGAGTGGCAGAGCTAGAGTGATAGGGGATTCAATTGTAAGGGGAATAGATAGACATTTCTGCGGCCGCAACCGAGACTCCAGGATGGTATGTTGCCTCCCAGGTGCAAGGGTCAAGGATGTCTCAGAACAGGGAACAGGGCGCATTCTGAAAAGGGAGGGTGAACAACCAGTTGTCGTGGTTCATACAGGTACCAACGATATAGGTAAAAAATGGGATGAGATCCTATGAGATGAATTTAGGGAGCTAGGAGCTAAATTAAAAAGTAGGACCTCAAAAGTAGGAATCTCAGGATTGCTACCAGTGCCAGAGTAGGAATCGCAGGATAGCTCAGATGAATACGTGGCTTGAGGAGTGGTGCAGAAGGGAGGGATTCAAATTTCTGGGACATTGGAACCAGTTCTGGGGAAGGTTGGACCAGTACAAACCGAACGGTCTGCACCTGGGCAGGACCGGAACCAATGTTCTAGGGGGAGTGTTTCCTAGTGCTGTTGGGGAGCAGTTAAACTAATATGGCAGGGGGATGGGAACCAATGCAGGGAGACAGAGGGGAGTAGAATGGGGGCAGAAGCAAAAGATAGAAAGAAGAAAAGTGAAAGTGGAGGGCAGAGAAACCAAAGGCAAAAAGCAAAAAGGGCCACATTACAGCAAAATTCTAAAGGAGCAAAGTGTGTTAGAAAGACAAGCCTGAAGGCTCTGTGCCTCAATGCGAGGAGTATTCGGAATAAGGTGGACGAATTAACTGCGCAGACAGCAGCTAACGGTTATGATGTAATTGGCATCACGGAGACATGGCTCCAGGGTGACCAAGGCTGGGAACTCAACATCCAGGGGTATTCAACATTTAGGAAGGATAGACAGAGAGGAAAAGGAGGCGGGGTGGCATTGCTGGTTAAAGAAAAATTAATGCAATCGGAAGAAAGGAAATTAGCTTGGATGATGTGGAATCGGTATGGGTGGAGCTACGGAATACCAAAGGGGAGAAAACGCTAGTGGGAGTTGTGTACAGACCACCAAACGTAGTACTGAGGTTGGGGATAGCATCAAGCAAGAAATTAGGGATGCACGCAATAAAGGTACAGCAGTTATCATGGGTGACTTTAATCTACATATTGATTGGGCTAACCAAACTGGTAGCAATGCGGTGGAGGAGGATTTCCTGGAATGTGTTAGGGATGGTTTTCTAGAACAATATATCGAGTAACCAACTAGGAAGCTGGCCATCCTAGACTGGGTGATGTGTAATGAGAAAGGACTAATTAGCAATCTTGTTGTGCGAGGCCCCTTGGGGAAAAGTGACCATAACATGGTAGAATTCTTTGTTAAGATGGAGAGTGACACAGTTAATTCGGAAACTAGGGTCCTGAAATTAAGGAAAGGTAACTTCGATGGTTTGAGGCGTGAATTGGCTAGAATAGACTGGCAAATTATACTTAAAGGGTTGATGGTGGATAGGCAATGGCAGACAATTTAAAGATCACATGGATGAACTTCAGCGATTATACATCCCTGTCTGGAATAAAAATTAAACGGGGAAGATGGCTCAACCGTGGCTAACAAGGGAAATTAAGGATAGTGTTAAACTCAAGGAAGAGGCATATATATTGGCCAGAAAAAGCAGCAAACCTGAGGACTGGGAAAAATTTAGAATTTAGCAGAGGAGATAAAAAGGGTGTAATTAAAAGGGGGATAATAGAGTATGAGAGGAAGCTTGCTGAGAACATAAAAACTGACTGCAAAAGCTTCTATAGATATGTGAAGAGAAAAAGATTGGTGAAGACAAACATAAGTCCCTTACAGTCAGATTCAGGTGAATTTATAATGGGGAACAAAGAAATGGCAGACCAATTGAACAAATACTTTGGTACTGTCTTCACAAAGGAAGACACAAATAACCTTCCGGAAGTACTAGGGGACCGAGGGTCTATTGAGAAGGAGGAACTGAAGGATATCCTTATCAGGCGGGAAATTGTGTTGGGGAAATTGATGGGATTGAAGGCCGATAAATCCCCAGGGCCTGATGGACTGCATCCCAGAGTACTTAAGGAGGTGGCCTTGGAAATAGTGGATGCATTGACAGTCATTTTTCAACATTCCATTGACTCGGGATCAGTTCCTATGGAGTGGAGGGTAGCCAATGTAACCCCACTTTTTAAAAAAGGAGCGAGAGAGATAACAGGGAATTATAGACTGGTCAGTCTGACATCGGTAGTGGGTAAAATGATGGAATCAATTATTAAGGATGTCATAGCAGTGCATTTGGAAAGAGGTGATATGATAGGTCCAAGTCAGCATGGATTTGCGAAAGGAAAATCATGCTTGACAAATCTTCTCGAATTTTTTGAGGATGTTTCCAGTAGAGTGGACAAGGGAGAACCAGTTGATGTGGTATATTTGGACTTTCAGAAGGCTTTCGACAAGGTCCCACACAAGAGATTAATGTGCAAAGTTAAAGCACATGGGATTGGGGGTAGTGTGCTAACATGGATTGAGAACTGGTTGTCAGACAGGAAGCAAAGAGTAGGAGTAAATGGGGACTTTTCAGACTGGCAGGCAGTGACTAGTGGGGTACCGCAAGGTTCTGTGCTGGGGCCCCAGCTGTTTACACTGTACATTAATGATTTAGACGAGGGGATTAAATGTAGTATCTCCAAATTTGCGGATGACACTAAGTTGGGTGGCAGTGTGAGCTGCGAGGAGGATGCTATGAGGCTGCAGAGCGACTTGGATAGGTTAGGTGAGTGGGCAAATGCATGACAGATGAAGTATAATGTGGATAAATGTGAGGTTATCCACTTTGGTGGTAAAATCAGAGAGACAGACTATTATCTGAATGGTGACAGATTAGGAAAAGGGGAGGTGCAAAGAGACCTGGGTGTCATGGTACATCAGTCATTGAAGGTTGGCATGCAGGTACAGCAGGCGGTTAAGAAAGCAAATGGCATGTTGGCCTTCATAGCGAGGGGATTTGAGTACAGGGGCAGGGAGGTGTTGCTACAGTTGTACAGGGCCTTGGTGAGGCCACACCTGGAGTATTGTGTACAGTTTTGGTCTCCTAACTTGAGGAAGGACATTCTTGCTATTGAGGGAGTGCAGACTGATTCCCGGGATGGCGGGACTGACCTATCAAGAAAGACTGGATCAACTGGGCTTGTATTCACTGGAGTTCAGAAGAATGAGAGGGGACCTCATAGAAACATTTAAAATTCTGACGGGGTTAGACAGGTTAGATGCAGGAAGAATGTTCCCAATGTTGGGGAAGTCCAGAACCAGGGGACACAGTCTAAGGATGAGGGGGAAGCCATTTAGGACCGAGATGAGGAGGAATTTCTTCACCCAGAGAGTGGTGAACCTGTGGAATTCTCTACCACAGAAAGTTGTTGAGGCCAATTCACTAAATATATTCAAAAAGGAGTTAGATGAGGTCCTTACTACTAGGGGGATCAAGGGGTATGGTGAGAAAGCAGGAATGGGGTACTGAAGTTGCATGTTCAGCCATGAACTCATTGAATGGCGGTGCAGGCTATAAGGGCCGAATGGCCTACTCCTGCACCTAGTTTCTATGTTTCTATGTTTCTATGTTTCTATCACAGCCCGACAGATTAAAACCTGGACGAGCCAGGAGCACTTACTGTCCCTAGTTAAAAATTGTGTGCTTCACGGGAGCTGGTCCAGTGTCCCAGTGGAAATGCAGGAAGAGACAAAGCCGTTCCAGCGGTGCAAAGCTGAAATGTCTATACAGGCAGACTGCCTTCTGTGGGGTAATCGGGCAGTGGTTCCCAAGAAGGGCAGAGAGACCTTCATCAGTGGCCTCCACAGTACCCACCCAGGCATCATAATGATGAAAGTGATAGCCAGATCCCATGTGTGGTGGCCCGGTATCGATGCGGACTTAGAGTCCTGCATGCACAGATGTAACACATGCTTGCAGCTAAGCAATGTACCCAGGGAGGCGCTGCTAAGTTTATGGTCTTGGCCCTTCAAACTGTGGTCTAGGGTCCATGTCGACTATGCAGGCCCGTTCTTGGGCAAAATGTTCCTTGTGGTTGTAGATGCGTACTCCAAATGGATTGAATGTGAGATAATGTTGGCAAGCATGTCCGCTGCCACCACTGAAAGCCTGTGGGCCATGTTCGCCACGCACGGCCTGCCCGTTGTCCTTGTGAGCAACAACGGGCCATGTTTTACCAGTGCTGAGTTCAAAGAATTCATGACCCGCAAGGGGATTAAACATGTTACATCTGCCCCATTTAACCAGCATCCAATGGTCAGGCAGAGAGAGCAGTGCAAACCATCAAGCAGGGCTTGAAGAGGGTAACTGAAGGTTCACTGCAGACTCGCCTAACCCGAGTCCTGCTTAGCTACCGCACGTGACCCCACTCGCTCACTGGGATCCCACCTGCTGAACTGCTCATGAAAAGGGCACTTAAGACAAGGCTCTCGTTAGTTCACCCTGACCTACATGAACAGGTAGAGAGCAGACGGCTTCAACACAGTCAATATCATGATAGCGCAAATGTGTCACGTGAGATTGAAATCAATGATCTTATATTTGTATTGAATTATGGACACGATCCCAAGTGGCTTCCCGGCACTGTTGTGGCCAAAGAGGGGAGCAGGGTGTTTCGGATCAAACTGTCAAATGGATTCATTCACCGGAAACACTTGGACCAATTCAAACTCAGATTCACGGACTATCCTGAGCAACCCACTTTGGACCCTACTTTCTTTGATTCCCCAACATACACACCAGTGGCAACCGACACCGTGGTTGGCCACGAAGCAGAACCCATCATCCACAGAAGCCCAGCAGAACTCACCACTCCAGGCAGCCCAGCAAGGCCAGCTGCACAGCAGCCCAGTGAGGGCCCAACAGACGATTCACCAAAACCAGCATTTGTCCCGAGATGATCAACCAGGGCAAGAAGGGCCCCAGATCGACTCACCTTGTAAATAGTTACACTGTTGACTTTGGGTGGGGGAGTGTTGTTATATTTGTATATATTCTGTACAGCCACCAGAGGGCTCATCCCCTGGAGTCCCAAGGGATTCCATAATCCCTTGGGAGCACAGGTATGTAAGGAGGCCTCACAGGTTGGAGAGGCACTCTGGAGACCTGCAATAAAAGACTATGGTCACATTTTACTTTGAGCTCACAGTGTTCAGTTTGACTTTCTTCATACATAACAACTTTTAGTCCGAAGCATCAATCCAGTTACACTTGGCGTTATAAATTCAGATTTGCCTTGGCATCAGTCATTCCCACCACCAGTCTGAGCATCTTACTTTTATGGAAATTGCCTTTCACTGCCTTGTACCTACATGTACAATAACATTTCAAAAGGTGCAACAATAACATCACCATGTGAACTGGACCTGATACTTGTATAATTCCCGCATGTATTTCTTCAATCACTTGGTGAGGTAAGACTTGATATGAATCGTTATGCAGCTTTATTTCCCATCAAGTGAACATACAGTACAGCAGCTATGATCAGATTCACTTATTGCTATCAATACAATGTGCCTCTGTCTGATAATTTTAAAAATGAGCATGCTACACTATCCCACTTCAGCCGTACACCTGCTTGATGTAAAGTTAGCTCTCTCTCATCCTTGTTTTCAAATTCTTTCATGGCCTCGCCCCCCTCCCTATCTCGAGGACCTCCTCCAGTCCTACAAGCTTTCAAGATCTCTGCACTTCTCCAATTCTGGCACCTTGTGCATCCTTGATTTTAATCACTCCACTGTTGGTGGCTGTGCCTTCAGCTGCCTCGGCCCTAAGCTCTGGAATTCCCTCCAAAAGCCTCTCCACTTTTCTCTTTCCTCCTTTAAGATGCTCCTCGAAACCTACATCTTTGATCAAGCTTTTGGTCACCTGACCTAATATCTCCTTATGTGGCTTGGTGTCAAATTTCATTTGATCATGCTCCTGTGAAGCACCATGGGATGTTTTACTATGTTAAAGGTGCTGTATAAATGTACGTTGTTGTTGTTTCCCAAAAAACCATCTGCCTCCTAGTGTCTTTGGCTGTCCACAAAAAAATCACCCAAAAACCTCTCAAACAAAGGGAGGAATTTTAACATCAAAGGGTGAGTGGGTGTCGGAGCAGGTGGATAGTAAAATGCACTGAAATTGATAGTGTCGTGAAGCTGGCTCCAACCAGCTGACTTCCACATTTCACTGGAGCACATTCGGCAGTGTGCGAGAAACCCCTTCGCGAGAGGCGGGTTACCAATTCTTTTTTTAACAGGGGTTTTCACTGTGGTTCCATGGATTTCCCGAGCTTTCTGGATCTCGCCAGTGAAAGCAAAGTGAGAGTACCGCGGCAATCGAAGGGGCTGAACAAATGGCAGGCCAAAAATACCATAAGTACTGAGACCTCACACCTGCTTCCTTGCCAAAGTGAAAGGCTATTGCTCACAGCACTTCTTCTGAAAGTTTGCTTTCAGTACTTTGCAGGTGATTTCTGCAACTTTGTCAGATGCAGTATAATGTGGATAAATGTGAGGTTATCCACTTTGGTGCCAAAAACATGAAGGCAAAATATTATCTGAATGGTGACAGATTAGGAAAAGGGGAGGTACAACGAGACCTGGGTGTCATGGTACATCAGTCATTGAAAGTTGGCATGCAGGTACAACAGGCAGTGAAGAAGGCAAATGGCATGTTGGCCTTCATAGCGAGAGGATTTGAGTATAGGAGCAGGGAGGTCTTACTGCAGTTGTACAGGGCCTTGGTGAGGCCTCACCTGGAATATTGTGTTCAGTTTTGGTCTCCTAATCTGAGGAAGGACATTCTTGCTATTGAGGGAGTGCAGCGAAGATTCACCAGACTGATTCCCGGGATGGCAGGACTGACAAATGAGTAGAGACTGGATTGACTGGGCCTAGAATTCATTGGAGTTCAGAAGAATGAGAGGGGATCTCATAGAAACATATAAAATTCTGACGGGACTGGACAGGTTAGAGGCAGGAAGCATGTTCCCGATGTTGGGGAAGTTCTGAACCAGGGGACATAGTCTAAGGATAAGGGGTAAGCCATTTAGGACTGAGATGAGGAGAAACTTCTTCACTCAGAGAGTTGTTAAACTGTGAAATTCTCCACTGCAGAGAGTTGTTGATGTCAGTTCATTAGATATATTCAAGAGGGAGTTAGATATGGCCCTGACGGCTAAAGGGATCAGGGGTATGGAGAGAAAGCAGGAAAGGGGTACTGAGGTGAATGATCAGCCATGATCTTATTGAATGGTGATGCAGGCTCGAAGGGTAGAATGGCCTACTCCTGCACCTATTTTCTATGTTTCTATGTTTGGAGGTGGTTTCTACTAATTTGGAGGTAGATTTCACTACCTTGGAGATCACTCTCACAACTTTGGAGGTGACTTTCTCTACATTGGATGTCACACTCACTACTTTGGAGGTTTGTGCGTCTGATCACCACTTTACATCTCTCATAGATCAGGTTAGCATAGGTGCAGTTTATGCTGTTTCACCTTGGACCTCAGATAAGGACCAAGTTGAACAGCAGCATCAACAGAACCAGCAGCAGGAGGACCAGTAGCATCAACAGCACCAGCAGCAGGAGGACCAGTAGCATCAACAGCACCAGCAGCAGGAGGACCAGCAGCATCAACAGCACCAGCAGCAGGAGGACCAGCAGCATCAACAGAATCAGCAGGAGCAGCAGCAGCCTTCTCCTCACAGGAGAGGAGGGATGAGCACAGAGCTGCAACTTGCAGAAAGTGATACCCACAACACAGGGTGTTGTGATTGCTTGAGACACAGCAAATATAGAGAACTGCATATGTAGTTTCCGGGTAGGAACTGTACAGCACATTGCTTTATTATTATATACATCAGTAGTCCACCACTTCTCCCTCCTTATTGAAGAAGTTAATCATTACAAATAAACAATGTACATGACTTGCATGGCATCCACAACTCTTGGTATACATTTCTCAAATGGAACCCATTTTATGTTTACAAGTTCTGCTATAGAATTCTATAACACAAACAAAAGATATGAACATATTTTCCATATTTACTGATTAAACTTAACCACTGGTTTTCTGTTTTTTCTTGAACAGAACTTTTCGATCTTGTTGTAGGACTCTACTGATCCTGGGGAGAGTTTTTCTCCAAGGGCTGACCTTGATCTACATTTGGACTCTCTCCACTTTCAGACTGTTTCTCTGCCTGACTCAGACTCAGACTCAAATTCTGGCATTCTCTTGGACTTGGTTCTGGTACATCTGATATCGGATTTGCTACTGGCACTCTACTTGTAACAAGACGATCTGACTCATCAGAATAAATTGAATCATCCCAACTTTCAACTCCTTCCATATCTGTGGGTAAGATATGATCAATGTGAACAAACCTAGGCCGAGAAATTGGCCTCGTTAGTGCCTCCCGATCGATAACGAGGTGATAACGATTTACCGACCAGGTGTGACGAGTTCAATGACTCTCTTTAACTTGACCGAAAGGATTGTGGCAGCAGTTACACCTTGCGCCATGATCTCCTGCACCCAGAGGTTGTGACATCATTGTCGAGTGCATTGCCCTGGTAGCATCCCGGACTGGAACTTCGGTTCCACCCCCTACAGAATCGCCGAGTGCAAACACCAACAGCTGCAGGAAGCGTTGTTCGGAAGGCCGGGCGCTTCGAGGGCGCAAGTTAATGGGGATAATGGCGCAGTAAATGTAAATATTGTTGCAATGTGTTACTTTAATGTTTTCCATTTCTCTTAGGCTGCGATCGATCAGCCCGGTGCACTGCTGCAGTGCATGGGGCTGATCGGGCTGGATCACATCTGCCGTTGGGGACCAGCTCACTAGTCCCAATGCACAGTCTGCAGCGATGGCCCTTCTCTTTCAGGGAGGGAAGGAGACTCGGATCGCGGCAGCGCTACACAAGATATTGTGCAGCGCTGCACAACTACCACCTCCCCCGCATCCTTCAGCGCTCCAGGAAGGAAATGGCGCGCTTGATTTCGTGCTCCACTTCATTCGTGGAGTGCTAACATCGAATTTACAGATAGTTGAAAATCATTAGCACCTGGCGCTAATCTTTCCAACTTTCAAAAGTTAACAAAAGTTAGCCCTTGAATTTCTCACACCTCACCTTTCCATGATCAAACATATGGACCAAATATGTGTGAGAGCCACATATCTTCACTACTACTCTGGTAACCACTTTAACCATTTATGGTGATGGTTCTTCACTCTAACCTTCTGGTTCAACCACACTTCTCTCTCTAACTCTCATCATCATCATAGGCAGTCTCTCGGAATCGAGGAAGACTTGCTTCCACTCCCTAAGTGACTTCTTTGATGACTGAACAGTCCGATATGAGAGCCACAGACCCTGTCACAGGTGGGAGAGCCATTCGGCTGGTTTGCCGCACGATCTTTCCGCTGCCTGCGCTTGGTCTCTTCGCTCTTTGCGTTGAGACTCGAAGCACTTTACCAGGGAGGCTTTGAGGGTGTCCTTATAACATTTCTGCTATCCTCCTTTGGCTTGTTTACCATGAAGGAGCTCCGCATAAAGCATTTGCTTAGGGAGTCTCGTATCTGGCATGTGAACTATGTGGCCTGCCCAGCGAAGCTGATCGAGTGTGGTCAGTGCTTCAATACTGGGTATGTTAGCCTGGTCGAGGACACTGATGTTGGTGTGCCTGTCCTCCCAGGAGATAGCAGTATCTTGCGGAGACATCGTTGGTGATATATCACCAGCGACTTGAGGTGCCTTCTATACATCGTCCATGCCTCAGATCCATACAGGAGGGCGGGTATTACTACAACCCTATAGACCCAATCCGGACCAGGGTCAAACAGGGCTGCATCATTGCTCCAACCCGCTTCTCAATCTTCCTCGCCACCATGCTCCACCTCACAATCAACAAGCTCCCCGCTGGAGTGGAACTAAACTACAGAACCAGTGGGAAGCTGTTTAACCTACGCCACCTCCAGGCCAGGCCCAAGATCACCCCAATCTCTGTCATTGAGCTTCAGTATGCGGACGACGTCTGCGTCTGCGCACATTCAGAGGTTGAATTCCAGGATACAGTCAATGTATTCACTGAGGCATATGAACGCATGGGCCTTACGCTTAACATCCGTAAGACAAAAGTCCTTCACCAGCCTGTCACCGCCGCACAGCACTGTCCTCCAATCATCAAGATTCAAGGCGCAGCCCTCGACAACGTGGACCATTTCCCATACCTCAGGTGCCTCTTATCAACAAAGGCAGACATTGATGCAGAGATTCAACATCACCTCCAGTGCGCCAGTGCAGCCTTCGGCCGTCTGAGGAAAAGAGTGTTTGAAGACCAGGCCCTCAAATCTATCACCAAACTCTAACTCTACCTTTGTCATGACTCTCTTTCTGCCTTGATTGTTTCTCTTCTACTGACTCTGCCAAGTTTGGCTTTAATAATGAGAACCTGATTCATGGCTGTCGTTTCAGAAACAACTCTGCTGGTTTTATAAAAACATAAGAACATAAGAACTTGAGAAATAGGAGCAGGAGTAGGCCATACGGCCCCTCGAGCCTGCTCTGCCATTTAATACGATCATGGCTGATCCGATTACGGACTCAGGTCCACTTCCCCGCCCGCTCCCCATAACCCCTTATCCTCTTATTGGTTAAGATACTGTCTATCTCTGTCTTAAAGTTATTCAATGTCCCTGCTTCCACAGCTCACTGAGGCAGCGAATTCCACAGATTTACAACCCTCTGAGAGAAGAAATTTCTCATCTCAATTTTAAATCGGCGGCCCCTTATTCTAAGATTATACCCTCTTGTTCTAGTCTCCCCAATCAGTGGAAATATTCTCTCTGCATACACCTTGTCAAGCCCCCTCATAATTTTGTACATTTCGATAAGATCACCTCTCATTCTTCTGAATTCCAATGAGTAGAGGCCCAACCTACACAACCTTTCCTCATAAGTCAATCCCCTCATCTCTGGAATCAACCTAGTGAACCTTCTCTGAACTGCCTCCAAAGCAAGTATATCCTTTCGTAAATATGGAAATCAAAACTGTACACAGTATTCCAGGTGTGGCCTCACCAATACCCTGTATAGCTGGAGCAAGACTTCCCTGCTTTTATACTCCACCCCTTTGCAATAAAGGCCAAGATACCATTGGCCTTCCTGATCACTTGCTGCACCTGCATACTAACCTTTTATGTTTCATGCACAAGTGCCCACAGGTCCCGCTGTACTACACATAGAAACATAGAAACATAGAAAATAGGTGCAGGAGCAGGCCATTCAGCCCTTCTAGCCTGCACCGCCATTCAATGAGTTCATGGCTGACATGAAACTTCAGTACCCCCTTCCTGCTTTCACGCCATACCCCTTGATCCCCCGAGTAGTAAGGACTTCATCTAACTCCCTTTTGAATATATTTAGTGAATTGGCCTCAACTACTTTCTGTGGTAGAGAATTCCACAGGTTCACCACTCTCTGGGTGAAGAAGTTTCTCCTTATCTCGGTCCTAAATGGCTTACCCCTTATCCTCAGACTGTGACCCCTGGTTCTGGACTTCCCCAACATTGGGAACATTCTTCCTGCATCCAACCTGTCCAAACCCGTCAGAATTTTAAACGTTTCTATGAGGTCCCCTCTCACTCTTCTGAACTCCAGTGAATACAAGCCCAGTTGATCCAGTCTTTCTTGATAGGTCAGTCCCACCATCCAGGGAATCAGTCTGGTGAATCTTCGCTGCACTCCCTAAATAGCAAGAATGTCCTTCCTCAAGTTAGGAGACCAAAACTGTACACAATACTCCAAGTGTGGCCTCACCAAGGCCCTGTACAACTGTAGCAACACCTCCCTGTCCCTGTACTCAAATCCCCTCGCTATGAAGGCCAACATGCCATTTGCTTTCTTAACCGCCTGCTGTACCTGCATGCCAACCTTCAATGACTGATGTACCATGACACCCAGGTCTCGTTGCACCTTCCCTTTTCCTAATCTGTCACCGTTCAGATAATAGTCTGTCTCTCTGTTTTTACCACCAAAGTGGATAACCTCACATTTATCCACATTATACTTCATCTGCCACGCATTTGCCCACTTACCTAACCTATCCAAGTCACTCTGCAGCCTCATAGCATCCTCCTTGCAGCTCACACTGCCACCCAACTTAGTGTCATCCGCAAATTTGGAGATACTACATTTAATCCCCTCGTCTAAATCATTAATGTACAATGTAAACAGCTGGGGCCCCAGCACAGAACCCTGCAGTACCCCACTAGTCACTGCCTGCCATTCCGAAAAGTACCCATTTACTCCTACTCTTTGCTTCCTGTCTGACAACCAGTTCTCAATCCACGTCAGCACACTACCCCCAATCCCATGTGCTTTAACTTTGCACATTAATCTCTTGTGTGGGACCTTGTCGAAAGCCTTCTGAAAGTCCAAATATACCACATCAACTGGTACTCCTTTGTCCACTTTATTGGAAACACCCTCAAAAAATTCCAGAAGATTTGTCAAGCATGATCTCCCTTTCACAAATCCATGCTGACTTGGACCTATCATGTCACCATTTTCCAAATGCGCTGCTATGACATCCTTAATAATTGATTCCATCATTTTACCCACTACTGAGGTCAGGCTGACCGGTCTATAATTCCCTGCTTTCTCTCTCCCTCCTTTTTTAAAAAGTGGGGTTACATTGGCTACCCTCCACTCGATAGGAACTGATCCAGAGTCAATGGAATGTTGGAAAATGACTGTCAATGCATCCGCTATTTCCAAGGCCACCTCCTTAAGTACTCTGGGATGCAGTCCATCAGGCCCTAGGGATTTATCGGCCTTCAATCCCATCAATTTCCCCAACACAATTTCCCGACTAATAAAGATTTCCCTCAGTTCCTCCTCCTTACTAGACCCTCTGACCCCTTTTATATCCGGAAGGTTGTTTGTGTCCTCGTTAGTGAATACTGAACCAAAGTACTTGTTCAATTGGTCTGCCATTTCTTTGTTCCCCGTTATGACTTCCCCTGTTTCTGACTGCAGGGGACCTACATTTGTCTTTACTAACCTTTTTCTCTTTACATACCTATAGAAACTTTTGCAATCCGCCTTAATGTTCCCTGCAAGCTTCTTCTCGTACTCCATTTTCCCTGCCCTAATCAAACCCTTTGTCCTCCTCTGCTGAGTTCTAAATTTCTCCCAGTCCCCAGGTTCGCTGCTATTTCTGGCCAATTTGTATGCCATTTCCTTGGCTTTAATACTATCCCTGATTTCCCTAGATAGCCACGGTTGAGCCACCTTCCCTTTTTTATTTTTACGCCAGACAAGAATGTACAATTGTTGTAATTCATCCATGCGGTCTCTAAATGTCTGCCATTGCCCATCCACAGTCAACCCCTTAAGTATCATTAGCCAATCTATCTTAGCCAATTCATGCCTCATACCTTCAAAGTTACCCTTCTTTAAGTTCTGCACCATGGTCTGAATTAACTGTTTCATTCTCCATCCTAATGCAGAATTCCACCATATTATGGTCACTCTTACACAGCACTTTGCAATTTTTCTCCATTTAAATAATAACTTGCTCTTTGATTTTTTCTGCCAAAGTGCATGACCTCACACTTTCCAACATTATACTCCATCTGTCAAATGTTTGCCCACTCACTCAGCAGATTTTTTGTGTCCTCCTCACATCTTTGTATCTTCAGCAAACTTGGCTACGTTACACTCGGTCCTTTCTTCCAAGTCGTTAATATAGCTTGTAAATATTTGGGGTCCCAGCACTGATCCCTGCGGCACCCCACTAGTTATTGATTGCCATCCCGAGAATGAACCATTTATCCCAACTTTCTGTTTTCTGTTAGTTAGCCAATCCTCTATCCATGCTAATATATTACCCCCAACCTCGTGACCTTTTATCTTGTGCAGTAACCTTTTATGTGGCACCTTGTCAAATGCCTTCTGGAAGTCCAAATACACCACATCCACTGGTAACATTTGAAGTAGATGAATATAGTATTGTGTATGGAGTTGGGGTTAATGCCAAGCATATATATCTATATCTATCATGTAGAGTTCCAAACTAAAATCGGCTGAGCAGGAAAGAGACCTAGGTGTTATAATACATGAGTCTCTACAGGTTCCGTGTAAGTAGTTTTGCCCTTGGTGGTTTCGAATCACCCCCCCTCACAACAGTTCGACACCATCAGAATGCTTTTATTCAAGTTAAAGCACACACCTGCATCCAGTAAAACACACCCTGGTGGCGTAAAACAAACAAACACAGTACAACACACAACCCTGGCGCATCTGAACAGGCCCCTAATGTGAAGTACCCACATCTAAAACACCCCTGCTCGGGTTCAAAATTACACCACCGAATCTGTCCAACAAAAATTGTGCGTACGCTTATGATCCTTGCAAAAACCTCCCCACTAAAACCCCTAAGGTTTGGTCGGGACACACGACACCCTTTCACACTATGCGGTGGTCTTAAAGATGTGTGGGCTGGGATAAATACTCACCAATTACCCCTCTGGCTTACTCGCTGCTTCTCCCGATGAGTGTATCTTCTGGTTCTGTACCTGTTATGTAATGATGTGTGTATCGTCCCTGTACCTTAAATGTAATGTAAGTACTATGCCACACCACAGAGGGCGCTGCAGTGGGAAACCCTGGTATTACCTGTAACAAGGACTAATTCAGGCTGGCCACCACACCTGGGAGGCACTCTGGAGCTGAACAATAAAGGACGAAGGTCACAGCAGTTAGACTTACACCAGACCATGTGGAGTCAGTGATTTGTGTGCTACATACACCACATTGGCGACGAGGATGGGATTTGCTGGCACCTGGGAGCGCCAGGGACAAGTCATACGAGGAGCTGACTGAACTCATTCGTGACCAGTTGAAACCGAAGGAGAGCATCCTCACGGCCAGATACAAATTTTACCATCACTGCAGACCTGAGGGCCAGGATGTCACCAAATATGCTGCGGACCTCAGGAGACTCGCGGCGCCGTGTGATTTTGGGGCACACCATGACGAGGCTTTGCGGGACGTCTTCGTTATGGGGATTGGCCACGAGGGCCTCCTTCACAAGCTGCTGGCCACGGAACCCACAGTCACTCTGACAAAGGCCATCGCCATCAGCCGGGCATATATGACCTCGACTTGCAGCACCAAGCAAATAATCCACACAGTCTCGAACCCGGCAGGCACTGTCCACAGGCAAGTCCTAGCCCCGGACCTCACACAGAGACCCTGCAGCCTTAATCCCCACAGGCAAGCCCCAGGCCCGGATCTCACACAGAGACCCTGCAGCCCCAGCCCCCACAGGCAAGTCCCAGGCCCGGATCTCACAGAGACCCTGCAGCCTCAGCCCCCACAGGCAAGCAGCCCTGCACAGAGGGGCCTAGTGGGGGGGGGGGGGGGGTGAGCTGGCGGGGCGCTGCGGGCGGGGTGCTGAGGGATCCAGGGGCCGGCGGTTCAGAAGGGCCCCGCAAAGGAAGAGGCCGTTGGGCGGGCCCCGCCGAGGAGCTGGCAGCGTCGGGCGGCCATGGCAGCCGCAGGGGAGGCCGCTATGGAGGCCGCGGGGGACGCGGCAAGTGCGGCCACTGGAGAGGCCACGGCGGCCGCAGGAGAGGCAGCAAGTCAGGTGGCAGTGGAGGGGAGCAGAGGCTGCCACGGCGGAGGGCATTCGGAGCGGCGGAGAAGAAGATGGCGGCGGCATCATGTCGGAGTTGCAGAGCATCAAAGATGGCGGCGTCCAAGGCGAAGCCTCGTGGAATCCTCCTGCATCAAAGATGGCGCCTTAAAGAGGAAATGCACCCGGGAGTCTTAAAAGGGCCTTACAAAGAGGTGGTCCCCACAAAGGACTTCTGTTTGGCAGAGCGAGTCTAAAATGAGCTATGTTAATGTGAGATAGTGAATTTATAATAAGAATTACTTTTTTTATGCTGAATGGCCACTGTATTTGTGTAAAATAATGGATGAAGTACAATTAATGATAACGGCTAACAAGGAAATCAAGGTTCCGCTACCAGTCAATAACCAGTTAATGTACCAGATAATATGTATCATACTAATGCACTGTCTATGCCCACCTGCCTTCTGTTGGACAAGTGTGATGTTATGTAATGATGTGTGTATCGTTGTCCTGCATCCAGGTGGGGGGGGGGGGAAGAGGTGATGTTATGTAATGATGTGTGTATCGTCCCAGTACCTTAAATGTAATGTAAGTACTATGCCACACCACAGAGGGCGCTGCGGTGGGAAACCCTGGTAGTACCTGTAACAAGGACTATATAAGGCTGACCACCACACCTGGGAGGCATTCTGGAGCTGAACAATAAAGGACGAAGGTCACAGCAGTTAGACTTACACCAGACCGTGTGGAGTCAGTGATTTGTGTGCTACATACACCACAGTACCGATCTGTGGTATTTAAGTCCAGTCTCAAGGTCAGCTTCCCAATCGAAATAGCGAGGCTCTTTTTGCTCGTAGATGATGCTTCTTCTCTCCATCCCTAACGGAGCACTCAGTCCCTGTGCATTGAATGACGCAAGCAGGCGTAGAAGAGGGGAGAGAGAGATGGCAGCAAACTGCCAATCTTATACCTGCAAAAATGCTTATTCTCACGCCAAAAGTTCAACTGTCCTTTCGCCTGAGGCAGTACAACTGAAAGAGTAAAATCAATGTCCTCGGCCTGTTCCTTTGTTACTGGCTGTTTCCTTGATAAGGCTTCGACTAGTCTGTGTGGTCGAATAGCTTTCCTTTGTGTCATAGCACCGACCAATCTACTTGATCTCTCACTGATTGCATGAGAAAAGTCCTGTCCATCAACCATGTGATTCCTGCCCACCTGATGTGTATTCCTGTGGAACATGTTTGGACCTGTCCCACTTCACTGTCTGTTCTGCTCCTCTGCAGAACAGAAAATGTATCCAAGCAATGTCCAAAACTTAAGTCCAAAAGTGTGTTTTTGCCAAATTCTTACATCCGTGAGGCTATAATAAAGGTTGATATAGTATTGGGAATGTATTGCTAAGGCGATATAATATAATTCAAAATGCACTTTTGTTGTTTCGTATGATGGGAAAAGCTTACAATGGGATGTCCAGTTGGTCTCTCCATTTGATGGCCTCCTGAGATGCTGAGTGGAGAAATGAGATGCCTCTTAGATCTTAGTGGGCAGGTTCATGTGATGTGTTCCATGGTCTGGGACTCATGGCCACAGTTGCACTTCGGGTCGTCCGTCATCTTCCACTTGTGGAATAGGTGACCGCATCGTCCATGCCCTGTGTGGATTTAGTTGAGCGCTGTCTTTGAGGGAGGTCGAAGACAGGGAGCTCTGTTGTTGGGTCAGTGATGAAGTGCTGGTTCTTTACGTTGCATGAGTCTCATGATTCCGTCCATCTAGATAGTGGGTCGATACCAGTTGCGTGAATATTGGTTGCTGTTTCCCAGAATGGCCGGCGCGATTTTAAGTGCTTTCTTAGTGAGTTTTTCAAGTCTTTGTTAATGGGAAG
Organism: Pristiophorus japonicus; assembly: GCF_044704955.1. Classification (NCBI taxonomy): domain Eukaryota; kingdom Metazoa; phylum Chordata; class Chondrichthyes; family Pristiophoridae; genus Pristiophorus; species Pristiophorus japonicus. The sequence continues at coordinate 78,757,663 of NC_091989.1, read as the reverse complement.
GTCGGTGTTGCTCATGACTTTTTCCATCTCACGGAGCACAGTGGCATTGTGGCAAATAGCAGGCAGAGTAATGTGGGACAGCACCAGGAGCCACTCAGTTGGAATGGACTGGAGCGTCCCTGACACCTTCCTCATGGCGGCATTTAGCTGCACGTCCACGATCTTTGTGTGGCGGCTGCAGGACCATGAGGCAGAGCAGTATTCTGCAGCAGAGTAGAAGAAGGCCATTGTTGCAGTGCTAAGTGTTTTGGCTGTGCTCCCCCATGATGGTCCAATGAGTTTCCAGACCAAGTTCACCATGGTTTTTACTTTTTTGGCTGATGTTGGGGAGATGAGGCCGATAGGCGAGAGTCCTGTCCAGGGTGACGCCCAGGTATTTTGGGTGGGGTACATGGATAAGCCGCCTTCGGCAGAATGAAATGTTCAGTACTTACCTGGCGACATTGTTGTTCAGATGAAACGTCGATGTAACGGTCTTCTCTGGATTGGGACGGAGGCGCCACGTCCTGAAGTATCATTCCACAAGGTCCAGGTCGCTTGTTAGCTTCCTACTTGCTTCCTCTAGTGTTGATCCTAAGGCAGCAGTGCTATGTCATCGTCATATGTGAATTTCGGAGATTTGGTGCAGGGCATGTCCACCGATGTTGAGAAAGGCCGGTGTGAGCACCGATCCCTGTGGCAGACCATTCTTGAGCTTCGGTGTTCAGCTGGTCTTGTCACCTAGATGCAGAACTTATGGTTGCTCATTAGGGTGTTGATAAGCCTGAGGGTCTTGTAGCATTGAATGATTATTGAAAACTTCAGTAGTAGACCTTCATGCCAGACAATGTCGTATGCTAATGACAAGTCTTTGAAGGCAGCTCCAGTCTTCAGCTGCTTCTGGAACCCTGCTTCAATGCTGGTAGTGAGTGCAAAAACCTGGTCAGAGCAGCTTCTTCCTTCTTTGAAACCCGTGTGCTCGTTTGGGAGGGCAGCTTCTAAAGCTGTTTTTATCCGATTAAGGATGGACCTTTCGACCATCTTGTAGACTGTAGGCAGAAGGGCGATGGGGCCCCAGCTTTTGTGATCGTTGGCTGGTTTTCCTGGCTTTAAGATGACAATGACTTAGGAATGGTGCAAAACTTCAGGGATTATCCCAGAGTCAAGGATGTTGGAAGCAAGTTGGGCCCTGGTTCTTGAGAATTTCTGGGTAGATGCCATGGATCCCGGTGGCTGCCAGCGCTGTGTCGAATTCTTCGGTGATGAAAGCCACCGAAAAGGTGGTGTGTGGAGTTGTTTTCTGCAGAGAGAGCTTAAGCAGCTTTTTCACTCTGTGCTTGTTTTCGGTGATAGTCGTTACCTTTGAGTTGGCACTATAAGGTCCTTGAACAAAATCTTGAGTAGGCCTCATCTCAATTAGTGTGCAGTTTTGATCCCCTCACATGGTGGGTAATATAGAGCCCCTGGAAAAATTTCATTTAGAATGGCAATTAGTTTAAAGACTCTCAATTATAGCGATAGGTTTAGAGAGCTGGGTCTTGTACTCCAGAAAAGCGTAGACTTCAGGGAGGTATTTAAAATAATGAGGGGACTGCACTATTTCTGTGTGGATGGACTATTTGAATGAGAGAGATTAGGGAGAAGCAGTGGACATACTTATAAATTACATAAGCATAGAAGTAGGTTAGATGACAGGAGTTTTTTCTTTCCACAGAGGGTCATTGACCTTTGGAACAAGTTGCCGGCTTGTGCGGGGAATGTGGGCTCGCTGCAAACATTCAAAAGGGAGCTGGACGAGTTCCTGGCTGAGGCTGATATTACTGTGTACAAAAGGTAGGCGGGATGTTGGATGACATGTCTCGTTGTCACTGTGGTCTCCTGGAATTCGTTTTGATACCCTTCAGGAGCTGGTTAAGTATTTCCATGTGCAAAACTGGTTGCACCCCAGTTTGAATTAATGAGCATGATGAGTTTCCGCCAATTACATCCTTTTGCGGCCCAATGAGGAGGGTCTTCAAATTAAGCTGTACTTTCTGGGCACAAAGGCACCTTTTAAAAGTTTTTAAATATTAAAATATATTGAATTTACTAAGAAACTGACTAGTGTACACCAATGAAATTAAAAATTGGTTCTGAATCGTTTTTAAAAGTCATTTTCAGCTATTTAAAATCAGGTTACTCAGTGGTGGACAAGACTCTTATTAAAATTGTTTATTTTTGTAAAAAAAACATTTTCAGCTGTATTAATAAAACTGCACCAGGTTACCACACATAACTACATCAATGAATATCTTTTAATGCAAGGGAAAAAATAAAGTTCTGTTCTAAAATGCTGCCCGATTGCGCTGGTTCATGGAAGATTATGCATTTGTGATTATGCAAATGAGTTTGAGCAGAAACTTGAACCATAGAACGAGGGGGCATAGTCTCAGGATAAGGGGTCGGCCATTTAAGACTGAGATGAGGAATTTCTTCACTCAGAGGGTGGTGAATCTTTGGAATTCTCTACCCCAGAGGGCTGTGGATGCTGAGCCATTGAGTATATTCAAGGCTGAGATAGGCAGATTTTTGGACTCTAAGGGAATCAAGGGATATGGGGATCGAGTGTAAAAAGGAGTTGAGGTCGAAGATCAGCCATGATCTTATTGACTGGCCTGAAGGCTTGAAGGGCCATATGGCTTACTCCTGCTCCTAATTCTTATGGGGGGAATGGGTACAGCTAACACTGAAAAAGAATGCAATAAAATACAAGACGACATTAGAAAACATGAAGACTGGGCAGTTAAGTGGCAAATGAGCTTTAATGTAGATAAATGGGGGGTGATGCACTTTGACATGAAAAATAGAAACATCACCTACACATTAGAAAATAAGATACTGAATGGGGTAGAATACCAAAGGGAACATAGAATCATAGAAATCTTCAGCTCAGAAGAAAGCCATTTGAACTGATGTGCCTGTGCCGGCTCTTTGAAAGACCAGTCATGCTTAGTGCCACGCCATTGCTTTTTGTATGTAACCCTGTAAATTCCTCACCTCAAGTACCTGTGCAACTCCCTTTCAAAATTATTGACAGAATCAGCTTCCACCACCTTTTCAGGTCGCGCATTCCAGATACCGACAACTCTGAGTGAAAAAATTCTCTATCGACTCTGACAAAATCTCCCATCATCTTTAAAACCTCTATTGGGTCACCTCTTAACCTTCTCTGTTCCGAGGTGAACAGTCCTAACTTTTCCAACCTCTCCCCATCCCTGGTAACATCCTGGGAAACCTCCTCTCTAAGGCCTTTATATCTTTCCCAGAGTGTGGTGCCCAGAATTGTCCACAATACTCCAGCTGGGACCGAACCAGTGATTTATAAAGTTCTAGCATCATCTCTTTGCTTTTATATTCTATGCCTCTGTTTATAAACCCAAGTAACCCATATGTTTTTTAACCACCTTAACAACTTGCCCTGTCACCTTTAAGGATTTGTGCATATGCACACCGAGGTCTCTCTGCTCATCTACACTTTTCAAAATCGTACTATTTATAGTATACTGTCTTTCTATGTTAGTCCTCCCAAAGATATCACTTCACACTTCTGCACATTGAATTCTATCTGTCATGCTTCTACCCATTTTACCATCCTGTCTGTGACATGCTGAAGTCTACAACAATCCTCATCACTATCTACTATGTTGCAAAGCTTCGCATCAGCTGAAAACCTTATAATGTTGCTCCCAACACCAGAGTCGAGGTTGTCCAAGGGACGCAGAATTGAAAATCTATGGCAGACAACTGGCTAAACCATTCATCACCAGATCTGGTTGGACGACATAAAGCACTATTGGAAAAGTAGGAAATTATTCACTTTGGTAGGAAGAATGGAAAAGCAGAATATTTTTTAAAAGGCTAGTAAATGTTGGTATTCAGAAGGATTTGGGTGTCCCTACACATGAATCACAGAAAGTTAATGTGCAGGCACAGCAAGCAATTAGGAAGCCTTTATTGCAAGAGGATTGTATAAGAGTAAGGAAATCTTGCTGCAATTATATAGGGCTTTGGTGAGACCAAACCCTGGAGTACTGTGTACAGTTTTGGTCTCCTTACCTAAGGAAGGATATACTTGCCTTAGAGGGGGTGCAACAAAGGTTCCTGGGATGAGATGGCTCTTGGAGAGTTTGAGCAGAAAGGGCCTATATTCTTTGGAGTTTAATGATAGGTGATCTCATTGAAACATATAATCGTGTAAAACTCTTAGAGGACTTCACAGGATAGATGCGGAGAGGCTGTTTCCACTGGCTGGAGAGTCTAGAACTAGGGAACATAGTCTCAGTATAAGGGGTTGGCCATTTAGAAAGATGAGCAGAAATCTCTTCACTCAGAGGATTGCGAATCTCTGGAATTCTCTACCCAGAGGGTTGTAGATGCTCCGTCTCTGAGTATATTCAAGACGACTAAGATTGATAGATTTTTAGGCACTAAAGGAATCAAGGGTTGTGGGGATCAGGCAGGAAAGTGAAGTTGAGGTCAAAGATCAGCTATGATTTTATTGAATGGCGGAGCAAGCTCGAGGGGCCGTATGGCCTACTCCTGGTCCTAATTCTCATAGACATAGAAACATGTTCTAATAGTATTTGTTTGCAAACATTATGAGATATCGGGCTAGATTTTCCATTATTTTTGCATGCATAACGCCCACTTAACGTTCATTTTTCCGCTGAAATGAGGTATAAAGCCCAGATCTCGCCCATTTAGTCACAAAATGGAAACTGACGGGCATTTTTCGGAGACATATTGCTGAGCGTTACTTTCACCATGTACGTAACGCTGGGGAAAAATAAGACCGCCCGCCCACTTTTTTGGGCGGAATCATTAGAATGGGCAAAACCAACGCCCATAATATCACCCAGCGTTACTTTCCGCAAGTAATTAATGCCGAGATTCAATAATACCGACCGCCCACTTTTTTTAATCATAAAGATCAAATTTGCTGAAACTAACGCCCAGGAGATCACTCAGCGTCACTTTCATCACCTCGCACACATCTCGCCCACAATATCGCTCGCCCAAAACACCGTCTGAAAAAGTGGAACTGTTCTGAACTAATCACAGCGGTGTGGGCGCCATTTTTCAAATCGCAGGTCACTTCATTGAAAAGGCTGCTTCAACTTCGGGGGAGTTTGGATTGACTCTGGAGTTCTTCTCAGATGAAGTGACCATCTCAACAGACATATTTTTAGACTCTGGACGACTGGGGTTTACTCTAGGTGTATTTTAGTGTGGAAATTATTGCTTCTGATCAATCGCTATTATACTTTCATTGGAATGGGGCCAGCCATTTCTCAGCCTGCATCGATTAATACGCAGATGCTGCAGAGTGCAAATGGCACAATATCTAATGCATATCATTATGTGCCCAATCTAAGACATGCCAGAATGAGGAGGCGGTCCAGACCATACACACCCTGCACTTACAGGGAGAAGGGAGTTGTGTACAGACCACCAAACAGTGGTAGTGAGGTTGGGCATCAAACAGGAAATTAGGGATGCGTGCAATAAAGGTACAGCAGTTATCATGGGTGAATTTAATCTACATATAGGGCTCAAGTTTCGGCCTGAGTTGCTCCTATTTTTTTGGAGCAACAATTTAGAATGGAGCATCTTAGAAATTGCAATTCTCGGCATGTAGTTTGCTCCAGTTCCAGTGAGTTAGAATAGTTTCATTTTAGAACAGATTTTTTTTTTCAAAAGGGGGCGTTACCAACCACTTACGCCTGTTTTGCAAGTTTAGGCAGCGAAAACTTAGTCCAAACTAACTTAGAATGGAGTAAATGTAGATTTTTGTATGTTCAGAAAAACATTGCCTTCACTTAGAAATCAGGCGTAGGGATTGAGAGATGGGGGAGGGGGGAGGGGGGTTTACAAACATTAAACACTTTATTTTTACAAATAAAGAGCCATCATCAATAATAAATGACAAATAAAACAATAAATCAATAAATCAATCAATAACAAAAAATAAAAAAATAAAAAAATAAAAAAAATATTTAAAAAATCACTCAATAAATAAAAAATTATTTCTACTCACCTACTGCAGCACCGGGGAGAAGAGGGGTGGAGGAGAATGGGGGGGAAGAAGATAGGGGGGGAGAAGAGGGGGAGAGAGAAGAGAAGAGGGGGGAGAGGGAAGATGAATGGTGGGGAGGGGGAAGATAAACGGGGGGAGGGGAAAGATGAACGGGGGGAGGGGGGAAATAATTTCTTCTCTCAGAGGGTTGTGAATCTGTGGAATTCTCTGCCCAAGGAAGCAGTTGAGGCTAGCTCATTGAATGTATTCAAGTCACAGATAGATAGATTTTTAACCAATAAGGGAATTAAGAGTTATGGGGAGCGGGCGGGTAAGTGGAGCTGAGTCCACGGCCAGATCAGCCATGATCTTGTTGAATGGCGGAGCAGGCTCGAGGAGCTAGATGGCCTACTCCTGTTCCTAATTCTTATGTTCTTATGTTCTAAGATGAAAAGGGGAGAGGGGGAAGATGAACGGGAGAAGAGTGGGGAAGATGAACGGGGGGGAGGGGGGAGATGAACGGGGGGAAGAGGGGGGAGATGAATGTGGGGGAGGGGGAAGATGAATGGGAGTAGGGGGGAGATGAATGGGGGAGGGGGAGATGAATGGGGGAAGGGGGGAAGATGAATGGGGGGAGGGGGGAAGATGAACGGGGGCGGGAGAGGGGAGAAGATGAATGGGGGGAGGCGGGGGGAAGATGAACGGGGGGGGGGAGAGAAGAAGCTGAATGGGGCCCGCCGAGGAGTTCGGGCGGGGCCCGCAAGCAGCCGATGCCAGGTTGCCGCCGCCGCCGCCGACTCTTCGGGCGGGGTCAGCCCCCAGCAAGAAGCCGGGCTGGTGGGCCCCGCCAACGAGGTAAGATGTGTCAGGCCACTCGGCCCGGGATAGGGGCGACGTCCCTTCAGCTTGGGATAGGGTCGTCGCCTGGCGACAGGACGCGCTGGGAGGGCCGGGAGCTACTGCGCACGCGCGTAGCCTGCATTGCGCACACGTACAGCTGCCGGCATTGTTTTTTGCGCAGGGCTGTAGCTCCGCCCACAGCAGCTCCTGCTGCACTGCGCCGAGCTGGAAACGGGCTTGCAGATATCGGAGAATCGCGAGGTAAGTATTCGGCACAATTTTTATTCTACAAATTAGGCAGGCCTCTCCGATGTGCACTGTTCTAGCGGTAGTCCGAAACTTGAGCCCATAGATTGGGCTAACCAAACTGGTAGAAATACGGTGGAGGAGGATTTCCTGGAGTGTATAAGGGATTGTTTTCTGGACCAATATGTCGAGGAACCAACTAGAGAGCTGGCCATCCTAGACTGGGTCTTGTGTAATGAGAGAGGATTAATTAGCAATCTTGTTGTGCGAGGCCCCTTGGGATGATTGTAGAATAATATGGTAGAATTCTTCATGAAGATGGAGTGATACACAGTTAATTCAGAGATTAAGGTCCTGAACTTAAAGAAAGGTAACTTCGATGGTATGAGACGTGAATTGGCTAGGATAGACTGGCGAATGATACTTAAAGGGTTGACAGTGACTAGGCAATGCCAGACAATTTAAAGATCACATGGATAAACTTCAACAATTGTACATTCCTGTCTGGCGTAAAAATAAAACGGGGAAGGTGGCTCAACCGTGGTATCAAGGGAAATTAGGGATGGTGTTAAAACCAAGGAAGAGGCATATAAATTGGCCAGAAACAGCAGCAAACCTGAGGACTGGGAGAAATTTAGAATTCAACAGAGGAGGACAAAGGGTTTAATTAGGAGGGGGAAAATAAAGTATAAGAGTAAGCTTGCAGGGAACATAAAAACTGACTGCAAAAGCTTCTATAGCTATGCGAAGAGAAAAAGATTAGTGAAGACAAGTGTAGGTCCCTTGCAGTCAGAATCAGGTGAACTTATAATGGGAACAAAGAAATGGCAGACCAATTGAACAAATACTTTGGATCTGTCTTCATGAAAGAAGACACAAATAACCTTCTGGAAATACTAGGGGAGCGAGGGTCTAGCGAGAAGGAGGAACTGAAGGAAATCCTTATTAGTCAAGAAATTGTGTTAGGGAAATTGATGGGATTGAAGGCCAATAAATCCCCAGGGCCTGATAGTCTGCATCCCAGAGTACTTAAGGAAGTGGCCATAGAAATAGTAGATGCATTCGTGGTCATTTTCCAACATTCTATAGACTCTGGATCAATTCCTATGGATTGGAGTGTAGCTAATGTAACCCCACTTTTTAAAAAAGGAGGGAGAGAGAAAACACGGAATTATAGATCGGTTAGCCTGACATTGGTAGTGGGGAAAATGTTGGAATCAATTATTAAAGATATAATAGCAGCGCATTTGGAAAGCAGTGACAGGATCGGTCCAAGTCAGCATGGATTTATGAAAGGGAAATCATGCTTGACATATCTTCTTGAATTTTTTGAGGATGTAACGAGTAGAGTCGTCAAGGGAGAACCAGTGGATTGTGGTGTATTTGAACTTTCAAAAGGCTTTTGACAAGGTCCCACACAAGAGATTAGTGTGCAAAATTAAAGCACGTGTTATTGGGGGTAATGTATTGATGTGGATAGAGAACTGGTTGGCAGACAAGAAGCAGAGAGTCGGGATAAACGGGTCCTTTTCAGAATGGCAGGCAGTGACGAGTGGGGTGCCGCAGGACTCAATGCTGAGACCCCAGCTATTTACAATATACATCAACGATTTAGATGAAGGAATTGAATGTAATATCTCCAAGTTTACAGATAACACTAAGCTGGGTGGCAGTGTGAGCTGTGAGGAGGATGCTAAGAGGCTGCAGGGTGACTTGAACAGGTTAGGTGAATGGGCAAACGCATGGCAGATGCAGTATAATGTAGATAAATGTGAGGTCATCCACTTTGGTGGCAAAAAGAGGAAGGCAGAATATTATCTGAATGGTGACAGATTAGGAAAGGGGGAGGTGCAACGAGACCTGGGTGTCATGTTACATCAGTCATTGAAAGTTGGCATGCTGGTACAGCAGACGGTGAAGAAGGCAAATGGAATGTTGGCCTTCATAACGAGAGGATTTGAGTATAGGAGCTGGGAGGTCTTACTGCAGTTGTACAGGGCCTTGGTGAGGCCATACCTTAGAAACATAGAAAACATAGAAACATAGAAAATAGGTGCAGGAGTAGGCCATTCGGCTTTTTGAGCCTGCACCATCATTCAATAAGATCATGGCTGATCATTCCCTCAGTAATCCTTTCCTGCTTTCTCTCCATACCCCTTGTTCCCCTTAGCCGTAAGGGCCATATCTAACTCCCTCTTGAATATATCCAATGAACTGGCATCAACAACTCTCTGTGACAGGGAATTCCACAGGTTAACAACTCTCTAAGTGAAGAAGTTTCTCCTCATCTCAGTCCTAAATGGCCTACCCCTTATCCTAAGACTGTGTCCCCTGGTTCTGGACTTCCCCAACATCGGGAACATTCTATCCGCATCTAACCTGTCCCGTCCCGTCAAAATCTTATATGTTTCTTTGAGATCCCCTCTCATCCTTCTAAATTCCAATGTATAAAAGCCCAGTTAATCCAGTCTCTCCTCATATGTGAGTCCTGCCATCCCGGGAATCAGTCTGGTGAACCTTCGCTGCACTCCCTCAATAGCGAGAATGTCATTCCTCAGATTAGGAGACCAAAACTGAACACAATATTCCCTGTACAACTGCAGTAAGACCTGCCTGCTCCTATACTCAAATCCCCTAGCTATGAAGGCCAACATACCATTTGCCTTCTTCACCGCCTGCTGTACCTGTATGCCAACTTTCAATGACTGATGAATCATGACACCCAGGTCTTGTTGCACCTCTCCTTTTCCTAATCTGCCGCCATTCAGATAATATTTTGCCTTCGCGTTTTTGCCCCCAAAGTGGATAACCTTACATTTATCCACATTATACTGCATCTGCCATGCATTTGCCCACTCATCTCACCTGTCCAAGTCACCCTGGTGCCTCCTAGCTTCTTCCTCACAGCTCACACCGCCACCCAGTTTAGTGTCATCTGCAAACTTGGAGATATTACACTCAATTCTTTCATCCAAATCATTGATGTATATTGTAAAGAGCTGGGGTCCCAGCACTGAGCCCTGCGGCACTCCACTAGTCACTGCCTGCCATTCTGAAAAGGTGTGTACAGTTTTGGTCTCCTAATCTGAGGAAGGACATTCTTGCTATTGAGGGAGTGCAGTGAAGGTTCACCAGGCTGACTCCCTGGATGACAGGACTGACTTATGAAGAAAGACTGGATCGACTAGGCTTATATTCAATGGATTTAGAAGATTGAGAGGGGATCTCATAGAAACACATAAAATTCTGATGGGATTGGACAGGTTAGATGCGGGAAGAATGTTCCCAATGTTGGGGAAGTCCAGAACCAGGGGTCACAGTCGAAGGAGAAGGGGTAAGCCATTTAGGACGGAGATGAGGAGAAACTTCTTCACTCAGAGAATTGTAAACCTGTGGAATTCTTTACCACAGTAAGTTGTTGAGGCTAGTTCGTTAGATATATTCAAAAGGGAGTTAGATGTGGCCCTTACGGCTAAAGTGATCAAGGGGTATGGAAAGAAAGTAGGAGTGTGGTACTGAAGTTGCATGATCAGCCATGATCATATTGAATGGTGGTGCAGACTCGAAGGGCCGAATGGCCTATTCCTGCATCTATTTTCTATGTTTCTATGTTTCTATAAGAGGTCTTACCTCGACATGTCCGGGAACACCTGCCTTCGGAAACTGTGCTTCCACAAGGTGGTGATCACTGAAATATGCGAGCTCATCAGACCAGATATGCAGCCTGCCATCAGAATATCACTGTTGGTCGAGGTCAAGGTCACCGCGGCACTGTATTTCTACGCGCTCGGTTCCTTTCGAGCCTCCGTGGTCGAGATTTCCCATCTGTCTCACATGCCACACATCGCTGCATTAGACAGGTCACGGAGGCCCTGTATGCGCGTAGGATGGACTTTATCAGCTTCCCCATGACCACAGAGGGTCAGACTGACAGGGCTGGAGCATTCTACCACATTGCTAAGTTCCCAAGGGTGCAGGGAGCAATACAGTGTACTCACATCGCCATGCGGGCACCTTATCAGGACTCAGAGCTTTTTTGTAAAAGGTCGACCACAACCAGATCATACTGGCAGTGAATGCCAAATGTCCAGGCAGCTTCGATGAGGCTCACATCCTGCGTGAGAGCACTGTGTCTGACATGTTTAAGAGTCAGTCACAAGGACAATGCTGGATGCTTGGTGACAACCTATATGCCCTCCCCTGTGTGACACCCACACCGAGGCCGAGAAGTGATACAACCAGAGCCACAGAGACACACGTAATATGGTCGAGAAAACAATTACTGTGTTTAAGCAGCGCTTTAGATACCTGGAGCACTCAGGAGGGGAGCTACAATACAACCCTGAGCAAGTAGCTAAATTCACGATTGTGTACTCCATGCTGCACAACCTGGCTATCAGGAGGGGACAAGAATTGCCAGAAGGGACTGATAGTCCACCTCAGGAAGAGGAGGACGAGGGGCTGGACTCTGACCTAGGGCCAAACAATCAGGCTGACTATGCAACTATGCCCACGCCCGCCTCCAGACCGTAAGAAAGGCCCCGTGGTGGCTACAAGGCTGCAAGACTCTTACGTCAGGAGCTCATAAATGAGCGATTTGCCTAAAAGAACGTTGCTGTAATTGACAAAGCTGACACACTGCTGTGTGCATGCAACTCAGACGTCAATGGTGGGCATCACCTTGGTGCCAGTTAAAGTTTAAGTTGATTGAAGTTAAGTTGTATTTAACCCTTTCATGTTAAGGAATCACCAGTGTGTAACGGTCCAGCTATCTGAGACAATGCGCAACAAGGTTATGTTGAATAAAAAACATTTTATACGACCATTGGTCTGAAATCATAAGTATCACGGGCAAAAACACCCCACCCCCACCCCACTTTTTCGACCATTGACATCAATCAAATGGGCAACACAGAATACAAATGCAAAACAGGAGGGTGGTCCCCTCCCCCCCGCCATACATTACAACAAATGGCATACACCCAGATGGAGATATAACACAGCCATCACCTGCGGACATGCACCTCACTTTCCTTCCCCCCATCCCCTTCTTCTCCCCACCTCTACCCCTTCCCCTCCTCGCTCCAGGCCACCTGGTCGAAGAGCTCCTCAGGCGGTGTCTCATTTGGGGGGGATGAAGGCAGAAGCAGTGGTTGCACGGGTACGGGAGCGGGGGGTGCTGAGGTGGGAACATTCTCGGATCCAGAAGCAGGATCTTGGTCCTGCCTCTCATGTGTCGTTGGCACTGGTGGTGCTGAACCTAGGGGTGGAGTGCCGTGCTCCGGGACCACTGGGAGGCCTGGCTATCGCCTTCAGGGCCTCCACCATTCGCGGAATGTACTCAGTCATGGTGCCGGAGATGTTGGCCAGCTATCGGGATATGCCCCCAATGCATCGGGGATCTGGTCACCAATGTCTACAGTTCTCCTGGACAACTTAACCATCTCTCCGCTCTCATCTGACGTTTGTGGACCAGACCTGCCACATCCACAAACTCCATGAGGTCGCCGCCGTCCTGGGGACAAATGGGGTGCCCTGTGGCGGCGAGGTGCTTGGGCCCGGTACCTCCAGAATGGAGACGGGAACGGCCGGAGGAGCACTAGATGGCCTTGGGGTGGAATGCCTTCTGGAGCCTGGTGATGCAGGTTCCTCAAAGTCGGCGCTCTCATCCGTAGAGAACAGACCCAGCGGATTAACGGGTGAGAATCGGAGCTCCTCAGCAGCAGATGTAGTATCGTCCGCTGAGTCTGGCCCCGCACCCCCACCTTCTGGCCTCTGTGGTCTTGCCTGGGGCCGCGCTGCTGGCAAAACACAAATGAGGTTATTAGAAGATAAGGGGGTGCAAGGGTCACAAGGTGATTATAGCACTACAAACAGCATATGCACGACAAAAGCACCACTGCTATCAAAATCCTCACAGACATCACATTTCATGACCATTAACACATTGCGCATTGCAATGATTTTCATTCGGTCAGCATTATTTATAGGACAATTTTAGAACCCATCTATCATATATTATTGTTCGGATATGAGTGGGTATGGCATCAATTGACCTTACATCACACAATGGTGTATACTTTACTCACGTGGCATTAATTCAGGGTCTGCAGCTGCTTGCGTGGCCACCTGAGTGTGCTTCCCCACGAGTTCGAGCACACGCTCCTCCATGTCAGTGATGCCGCTGATGACTGGTGGCCCCCCACCCGTTCGCCTCTGCACGGACCTCATCGTCGATAGCTTCTTCTGCAAAAGGTAGCAGGACGACATGGCATGAGATCATTGTGTGATTTCATTGCTCGGTACTGTCACAGACACTGATACGACACATAACCGAAAGATGTAATCATGATTATTATGATCATTATCATTCTTTACCTAAAGACATACACTATGAACGCAAGCTTTGAGTACAACATTCCCGGTAAAAGTGAAAGACCTCACATCTGATTATAGTCACTCATGACTCTTACAAATCAAATTATATAAATATATAAGTACATGTAAATAAATGTAATACTCTTGCGGATCCAACAAGGTCATTCCATCGCTTGCGGCATTGGTTGCCCTCACTCACCTCATTGGTCGCTGACGAGGCTACCTCTGCTATCTCGGCCCATATCTTCTGGTAGGCCTTTGGGGTGGGTTTCCCACGCCCTCCCTGGGTCAAATCACCCCAGCGTAACTCGACCTCCTGCAGGAGGGAGACATTTGCCTTGTCCAAGAACCTCCTCGCTCTTTTGCAATGTGTTCCTCTCCCAGCTTCCCAGCTCACTGCTCTCACCAGCATCAGTCTCCACAGCGTGCTGTGACGCCTCCTCCTCTCCCTCCATTATAGGCACCAAATTCGAGCAAATATGTGGCTGGTAACAGCTAATTTTTGTTTCCCAATTTGCTATAAAGCTCTAAACTCTCCCTCCTTCCTCTCAAAGCAGCCACACCACAGTTACACACGCCTTCACTCTCTCTCAGCTCCTTCTCTCTCTGTCTCCTCTTTTGCGCATGTCATGATGACCCTTGACCTCCTGAATCGCGGGAATCGAGCGTTGTCATGCCGTTGCTAAGGACGGCAACACTTTACGGCAGAAGGTCAGAGAGATTTAACGCTAATGCCCATTTCATATCGCTCGCGGTAACATCCAATTTCAAAAGTGGAGACTAGGGGCTTTGAGAATGGGCAACAAGTCGGCGATCTGAAAACCCATTTTTACTGTCCACGCCGGAAATAACGCCCATTTTTGGGTGATCTGCACAAAAGTGTAAAACCTAGCCCATAAAGTTGTCATTGGTGGAGTGCAAAATGGGTGATATCAAATTAGCAGCCTGTTTTGCACTCTGTTCGATTTTCGTTTTCATTGACTTTAATGGGAAAGAAAATCAAGCAGCGTGTAATACAGGCTGCCAATTTTCTACTGGCAATTTTGTGCTATCGCCAAGACGAATTTATACTCCAAGTCTTTGAACTTGAATTTACGACACATATCCCAGCCAAAACGACTTCTTTCTTCACAGGTCTTTTTGGCTGAGATAGATCTTGCAGATTTTACTCAATATCTTTAGTTCCTTAGTTCAAATTTAGAGCTGAATTTATAGCTCAGTTTCAGTTTATGAACTGACACTCAGTTTCAGTTTCTGAACTGACACTCGGACTCCATGTGATGGGCAGGAATATGCATCTCACCCACATAAACCACATCAGAAAGTTGTCCTCCACAAATCTTGCAGATCATACATTGTGTAAGAAATAGCTTCTGAAAAGGACATTTTAAACTGTTGTGGACTGATCTCATCTCTACTGGTTTCTAAATATTTGTACCTTGCTGTGTTTTCTGCTTCTATGTAATTATCTCACTTGCAAATAACTCTAGCTACTTTAACCTGAACATAATGTTTGACAGTGTGGTATTTATGGTCTTTGGCGTAGGATGGTGGCCATCCCACTTGGTTTCCTGTGTATTACACCATAATTAAAGTGTTATTCATACTGCCAAGATGCAGCTGAGCCTTCTACAGGGTTTGACCTGACAGTTGAGAGAGAACTCCCCCATGAGGTAATGAGATTCCAGGAGATGGTGAGGCACGTATTCAGAAGTTCGAGAACTATGTTTTGTGAGACCAATAAGGGACAGAATCTAAGAATAACATCCCCAAAATATCCCCGGAAAAATGCTGAGAAATCTTAAAATCTCATAACAAAAACAAAATTTGACTTGTTTAGTAATCATAAACTAGTGGGCCTAATTATAATTGAATGGAATTGCAGAATGTAATCCTGGATACATTGCATAAAAATCCAGAAATCCTAAGTAATAAAAATAGAATAAGACTTATTGAGTCACGATAAATCAGTGGACATGCCCATGATTAGTCTTCACCACAGTATGAAGCTTGTTCGCAAACTTGGTGTCATATTTGACCCTGAAATTAGCTTTCAACCACATATCCACAACATAACTAAGACTGCCTATTTCCACCACCGTAACATCTCCGCCCATGCCTCAGCTCATCCGCTGCCAAAGCCCTCATCCATGCCTTTGTTACCTCTAGACTGGACTGTTCCAACGCACTCCTGCCTGGCCCCACATTCTACCCTATGTAAATTAGAGATGATCCAAAACTTAGCTTCCCTTGTCCTAACTCGCATCAAGTCCCGTTTACCCATCACCCCTGTGCTCGCTGACCTACATTGGCTTCCGGTTAAGCAACGCGATTTCAAAATTCTCATCCTTATTTTGAAATCCCTCCGTGGCCTCACCCCTAACTCGCCCCAATCTCCTCCAGCCCCACAACCCCACCGAGATGTCTGCGCTCCTTTAATTCTGCCCTCCTGAGCATCCCTGATTGTAATCGCTCAACCATTGGTGGCAGTGCCTTCTGTTGTCTTGGCCCCATGCTCTGGAACTCTCTGCCTAAACCTCTCTGCCTCTCTATCCTCCTTCAAGGCGCTCCTTAAAACCTACCTCTTTGACCAAGCTTTTGGTCACCTGCGCTAATTTCAACTTATGTGACTCGGGTGTCTAATTTTTATCGCCTAATACTCCTGTGAAGCTACGTTAAAGGCGCTATATAAATTCAAGTTGTTGTTGTTGTTGAAGAAAATTAGTTTAGTGGATCCAAGTGGCACTCTGTGTTTGTGCTAATCCTTATCAGAAACACCACATACCCAGTGAATCTAGCCTTTTAGACAGCCTTTTAGTAGAACATGATTATATTCCTGGGTAATAGGCTTTTCCATGTCATGCAACCCCTGAAACACAACCACTGAGATATTAATCAGATGATCAGCAAAAGCTGCTTTCACAAGTCAATCCAATCACAAGAGGATCAAAGGAAGGAAGCAATGACAAATGCCTCACAGGTTAATGTCTGGATCTTCGTCCTGCTCTTCCTCAAGTGTCTTTCCCTTTTATACACTTTTAGAGAGTGAATGAGTCCATGAGATGGAAGGCTAGGAGCAACAGTAAGAAAAATTCACCTCGGTAGTTGAGTCTTTGGTCATCTTGTGAACTAAAAAAATTCCCGAATAAGGAAATACAGGGGTCAAATCTCCTGTTTAATGACACCTGCTAAACAAGTGATGTCGCTGACAAGGAACGGTAACCTTCTTTAAGTGGTGGCACCCTAGACATCTGAACATCTTGTGAAAGTTGGAGAGAATATATAAAGGTTTGCCTCTGGAAAATGCATAGATGATGCATGTCTGCAAAGGGCCCAGAAAGAACTGAGACTCCTCCATAGCCTCCTTCATCGTTAAAACAGGATTCCTGATGATTGCAGACTCAGCTGGGAGTGGAGAAAGTGTGTATTGGAGCATTGCATTTGTGGACTTGAAGATTGGCAATAGCAGACCTCCAATCCTGAGCAGTCAGCTGGTCCAGTGGGGTTTGTGAGGTGTTGGGACAAGGATGTACCTGGAATCTAGGCTATCAAAGGCCCTGCGAGGTGCATTGTGGAACAGGTGGGGAGAGGTTGGAGTTAAATTTATAATTTAGAGTTCAGCAGGATGGGTGCATTACTGTCACCCTCACTGTTGAGTCAGAAGATTATGAGTTCAAGCCACACTGTAGGTCTTGAGCGCACAATCTAGACTGAAGCTTCAGTGCAGTACTGAGGGAGTGCTACACTGTCTGAATTGCTGTCTTTCAGATGACGTGTTAATGGAGACCCTCTCTGTCTGTTCAGGTGAACAAAAAAGATCCGAAAGTATCATTTGAAGTGTAGGGGAGTTCTCTTGGCATCCTTGCATTCCTATAGTGCGTATCATGACCACAGGATGTCTCAATGTGCTTTACAGCCAATTAATTACTTTTGAAGTGTAGTCAATGTTGTTAACGTAGGAAACACAGCAGCCAATTTATATACAGCAAGGTCCCACAAACAACAATGAGATAATGACCAGATAATCTGATTTAGTGATGTTAGTTGAATGATAAATATTGGCTAAAACTTCCCTGCTCGTCTTCAAATGGTGCCATGGGATCTTTCACATCCACCTGTGAGGGTAGACAGGGCCTCAAGTTAACACCTCATCTGAAAAATGGCACCTGACAGTGCACTACTCCTTCAGTACTACACTGAAGTGTCAGCCTAGATGATGTGCTCAAGTCTCCAGAATGGAACTTAAACCACAACCTTCTGACACCTAATATCCTAGCCAACATTTATCTCAACTAACACCACTAAAATATATATAAAATCAATTAGATAGGAGAAAGACAAAGACTTAAAAATTTAAAAGCTCTTTATCTGAATGCACACAGCATTTGTAACAAAATAGATGAGTTGATGGCACAGATACAAATGGGTATAAAAATTAGGAGCAGTAATAGGCCATTCGACCCTTCGAGTCTGCACCGCTATTCAATATGATCATGGCTGATCCTCTATCTCACCACCATATTCCCGCTGTCTCCCCATACCCCTTGATGCCTTTTCTGTCTAGAAATCTATCTCCTTCTTAAATATATTCAGTGACTTGGCCTCCACAGCCTTCTAAGGTAGAGAATTCCACAGGTTCACCACCCTCTGAGTGAAGAAATTTCTCCTCATCTCGGTCCTAAATTTCCTACCCCGTATCCTGAGACTGTGACTCCTTGTTCTAGACTTCCCAGGGGAAACATCCTCCCCGCATCCAGTCTGTACAGCCCCGTCAGAATTTTATACATTTCAATGAGATCCCCTCTCATTCTTCTAAACTCTCCTGAATACAGGCCCAGTCGACCCAATCTCGCCTCATACGACAGTCCTGGCATCCTAGGAATCAGTCTGGTGAACCTTCGTTGCACTCCCTCTATGGCAAGTATATCCTTTCTTAGGTAAGAAGCACACAATACTTCAGGTGCGGTCTCACCAAGGCCCTGTATAACCTTAGTAAGATATCTTTGCTCCTGTACTCAAATCCTCTTGCAATGAAGGCCAACATACCATTTGCCTTCCTAACTGCTTGTTGCTCCTGCATGTTTGCTTTCAATGGTGTACAAGGACACCCAGGTTCCTTTGTACATCGACATTTCCTAAGCTATCATCATTTAAATATTACTTTGTCCTTATGCTTTCCTACCAAAGTGGATAACTTCACATTTATCCACATTATACTGCATCTGCCATGTGTTTGCCCACTCACTCAACCTATCTAAATCACCTTGCAGCGTCTTTGCATCCTCCTCACAACTCACAATCCCACCTAGTTTTGTGTTATCAGCAAACTTGGAAATATTACATTTGGTTCTCTCTTCCAAATCATTTATATATATATTGTGAATAGCTGGGGCCCAAGCATTGATCCCTGTGGTATTCCACTGGTCACTGCCCGCTACCCCGAAAAAGACCCATTTATTTCTACTCTCTGTTTCCTGTCAGTTAACCAATTTTCAATCCATGCCAGTATATTACCCCCAATCCTATGTGCTTTAATTTTGCACACCAACCTCTTATGTGGGACTTTATCAAAGGCCTTCTGAAAATCCAAATACACTACATCCACTGGTTCTATCAGTTACATCCTCAAAAAACTCCAGTAGGTTTGTCAAACACGATTTTCCTTTCATAAATCCATGTTGACTTTGTCTAATCCCGTTATCACATCCTTTATAATAGACTCTAGCATTTTCCCTACTACTGATGTTAGGCTAACCGTTCTGTAGTTCCCCGTTTTCTCTCTCCCTCCTTTTTTAAATAGTGGGGTTACATTTGCCACCCTCCAATCTGCAGGAACTGTTCCATAATCTATAGAATTTTGGAAGATGACACCAATGCATCCACTATTTCCATGGCTATTCTGGGATGCAGATTATCAGGCCCTTGGGATTTATCTGCCTTCAGTCCCATTAGTTTCTCCAGCACTATTTTCTTACTAATAATAATTTCCTTTGATTCCTCTTGCTCACTAGACCCTTGATTCCCTAGCATTTCTGGGACGTTATTTGTGTCCTCTTCCGTGAAGACAGAACCGAAGTATTTATTTGATTGTTCTGCCATTGTTCCCCATTACAAATTCTCCTGTTTCTGACTGTAAAGGACCTACATTTGTCTTCACTAATCTTTTTCTTTTTACAGACTTGTAGAAACTTTTGCAGTCTGTTTTTATGTTCCTTGCAAGTTTACTCTGATACTCTATTTTTCCCCTCTTAATCAATCTCTTGGTCCTTTTTTGCTGAATTCTAAACTGCCCCCAATCCTCAGGCTTGCTATTTTTCTGGCAACTTTGTATGACTCCTCTTTGGATCTAATACTATCCTTAATTTTTTTTGTTAGCCATGGTTGGGCCACTTTTCCTTTTGTACTTTTGTGCCAGAAAGGAATGTATAACTATTTGTTTCTTAAATGTTAGCCATTGCCTATCCACTGTCAAGTTTTTTCATCAATCTTCCCAATCTATCATAACCAATTCATTCCTCATACATTCAAAGTTTCCTTTGTTTAGATTTAGGACCTTAGTTTCGGATTGGACTACTTCACTTTCCATCTTAATAAAGATTTCAATCATGTTATGGTCACTCTTCTCTAAAGAACCCTGCACAACATGACTATTAATTAACTCCTTCTCATTGCACAATACCCAATCTCGGATAGCCTGCTCTCTAGTAGGCTCCTCAACGTATTGGTCTAAAAATCCATCTCATACACACTCCAGGAATTCATCTGATAGCCATTACAGAGACGTGGTTGTGTGACCAAGGCTGGGAACTAAATATTCAGGGATATTTGGCAATTCGGAAGGACAGACAGAAAGGAAAAGGAGGTAGAGTAGCTCTGTTAATAAGGGATGAGATCTGTGTGTTAGTTAGAAATGATATTGGCTCAGAATGTTGAATCAGTTTGAGTGGAGATAAGGAATAATAAGGGGAAAAAGTCGCTGGTGGGCATAGTCTATAGGCCCCCTAACAGTAGCTGCACTGTTGGACAGAGTATAAATCAAGAAATAATGGAGGCTTGTAAAAAAGAAACGGCAATAATCATGGGTGATTTTAACCTTCATATTGATTGGACAAAGCAAATTGGCCAGGGTAGCCTTGAGGAAGAGTTCACAGAGTGTATCCGGGATAGTTTCCTTGAACAGTATGATGCGGACCAACCAGGGAACAGGCTATCTTGGATCTTGGATCTGGTACTGTGTAATGAGACAGAATTAATAAATGATCTCCCAGTAAAGGATCCTCTAGGAATGAGTGACCATAACATGGTTGAATTTCAAATTCAGTTGGAGGGTGAGAACGTTGACTCTCAAGCCAGTGTCCTAAGCTTAAATAAAGGCGACGACAAAGGTATGAAGGCAGAGTTGGCTGAAGTGGACTTTGAAAATAGATTAAAGTGTGGGACGGTTGATGAGCAGTGGCAGACATTGAAGGAGATATTTCATAATTCGCAACAAAAATATATCCCAATGAGAAGGAAAGATTAAGAGAAGCGATAACCATCCAAAGGAAATAAGGGATGTATCAAATTGAAAACAAGGGCATACAATGTGGCCAAGACTAGTGGGAGACCAGAGGATTGGGAAACTTTTAAAAGTCAGCAAAGAACGACTAAAAAAATAATAGAGGGAAGATAGATTATGAAAGTAAACTAGCATGAAATATAAAAACAAATAGTAAGAGTTTCTACAGGTATATAAAAAGGAAAAGAGTGGCTAAAGTAAATGTTGGTCCCCTAGAGAATGAGACTGGGGAATTAATAATGGGGAACAGGAAAATGGCAGAGACTTTGAACAAATATTTTGTATCGGTCTTCACAATAGAAGACACTAAAAACATCCCAAGAGTGGATAATTAAGGGGTTATAGGGAGGGAGGAACTAAATACAATCACTATCACTAGTAGTTCTCGGTAAAATAATGGGACTAAAGACGGACAAGTTCCCTGGACCTGATGGCTTACATCCTAGGGCCCGAAAAGAAGTGGCTGCAGAGAGAGTGGATGCATTGGTTGTATGCTACCAAAATGCCCTGAATTCTGCGGAGGTCCAAGCGGATTGGAAAACCGCAAATGTAACGTCCCTATTTAAAAAAGGAGGCAGACAGAAAGCAGTCCGATATAGACCGGTTAGCCTAAAATCTGTCATTGGGAAAATTCTGGAGTCCATTATGAAGGAAGCAGTAGCAGGACATTTGTATTATGCTCATAATAAAGGATGAAACTGAGGACTGTATGCAATGAGTAAGTGTGACCTTAGCTCCTTTAATTGAACTCCAGAGTGTTGGTACAGCGTGGGAGGCCTGCTTATAAAAATTGCTCCCAAGGGATGCTGCGATCCCTTGGGACTCCAACAGGCAGGCCCTCTGGTGGTGGTGGTGTGATACAGGTTGCCAAAGGTTACATACATAACATCATTCCCTCATAAAGTCAATAGTACACTTATTTACAGGGTGAGACAACCTGGGACTTTTCGCTCTCTTGTCGATCGTCTCGGTACAAATGCAGGTGTGGGTGGATTGATTGGTTCTTCACTGGGCTGCTGGGCAGCTGGCCTTGCTGGGCTGCTGGAGATGGTGAGTTCAGCTTCATGGTCAACCGTGATGTCGGTTGCCATTTGTGTGTGAGTTGGAGGGTCGAAGTTGGTGGTGTCCTCTTCGGGTTGCTCGTAGCTGTTAGTGAATTGCAATTTGGTTTGGTCCAAATGCTTTCTGCACGTTAGTCCATTGGCCAATTTGACCTGAAACACCCTACTCCCTTCTTTGGCTATGACCGTGCCAGCAAGTCATTTGGGACCATGTCAAAATTGAGTACAAACACAGGGTCATTGACTTCAATATTGCGTGACAAGTTTGCGCAATCATGGCCGCCTGCCCTCGATGTGACCATGGAGATCAAAGTGGATAAAAGAGAGCCTTGTTTTGAGCGCCCTTTTCATGAGCAGCTCGGCTGGAGGAACCCCGGTGAGCGAGTGGGGTCTGATGCAGTAGCTGAGCAGGATTCGGGACAGTCGGGTCTGCAGGGAGCCTTCCGACACGCGTTTCAAGCTTTGCTTGATGGTTTGAACTGCCCGTTCTGCCTGGTCGTTGGATGTGGGCTTGAACGGGGCAGATGTGATGTGCTTGATCCCATTGCGGGTCATGAATTCCTTGAATTCAGCACTGGTGAAACACGGCCCATTGTCGCTGACAAAGACATCGGGCAAGCCGCGTGTAGCAAACATGGCTTGTAGGCTTTTGATGATGGCGGTGGACGTGCTTACAGACATTATAACACATTCAATCCATTTTGAATAAGCATCCACAACAACTAAGAATATTTTGCCTAGAAATGGGCCCGCAAAGTCAATGTGGATCCTAGACCACGGTTTGCAGGGCCACGGCCACAAACTTAGCGATGCCTCTCTGGGTGCATTGCTCAGTTGTGAGCAAGTGTTGCACTGGCGCACGCATGACTCTAAATCTGAGTCAATGCCGGGCCACCACACATGGGATCTGGCTATGGCTTTCATCATTACTATGCCTGGGTAGATGCTGTGGAGGTCGTGTATGAAAGTTTCTCTGCCTTTCTTGGGCAAGACCATGCGATTACCCCACAAAAGACAGTCCACCTGTAAGGACATTTCGTCTTTGCGCCTGTGGAACAGCTTAATCTCTTCCTGCATCTCCACTGGGATGCTGGATCAACTCCCATGGAGGACACAGTTTTTTTTCAGGGACAGTAAAGGATCCTCTGACGTGACTTTTCATTTTCGAATGCATCCATCGCCATGAGCAAGTCTGCAGGCTGTGCCATTTCCACCCCGGAGGTGGGCAATGGTAGCCGACTGATAGCATCAGCGCAGTTCTCTGTGCCCGGTCTGTAGCAGATTACATAGTTGTATGCCGACAGCATGAGTGTCCATCTTTGGATGCGGGTAGAAGCATTGGTGTTAATCCCTTTGCTCTCTGAGAATAGCGATATGAGCGGCTTATAGTCAGTTTCAAGCTCAAGCTTGAGAGCAAACAAATACTGGTGCATTTTTTTCACCCTGTAAACGCACGCCAGAGCGTCTTTTTCAATCATGCTGCAGGCCCTTTCGGCCTTGGACAGACTCTTGGACGCATAGACGACCGTTGCAAAATCCCCGATTCGTTAGCTTGTTGTAACACACACCCGACCTCGAATGACGACGCATCGCAAGCTAATCATTTACATGGGGTATGCAGAACAAGCAGTTTGTTTGAACATAACAGATTTATGGCTTTCTCAAAGGCAGCCTCTTGTGAATTCCCCCATACCCAGTCGTTTCCCTTGCGCAGTAGCACACGTAGGGTTTCTAGCAGGCTGCTTAACCCGGGTAGGAAATTACTGAAATAGTTGAGGAGTCCCAGGAACGACCGCAGCTCCGTCACGTTCCGTGGTCTCGGCATGTTCTTGATGGCCTCCACCTTGGCATCGGTGGGTCTGATGCCGACTGCTGCGATTCTTCTTCCCAAGAAGTTGACCTCTGGCGTCAGGAAAACACACCGAGCGTTTCAACCCGAGTCCCACGCGATCTAGCCGACTTAGAAACTCTTCCAGATTCTTCAAGTGTTCGATGGTGTCCCGACCTGTGACCAGTATGTCGTCCTGGAAAACCACGGTGCGGGGATCCTACTTTAGCAGTCTCTCCATGTTCCATTGGAAAATTGCCACGACCGAACGAATCCCAAATGGGCATCTGTTATAGATGAACAGACCTTTGTGCGTGTTGATGCAGGTGAGGCCTTTCGAAGAGTCCTCTAGCTCCTGCGTCATGTAGGCCGAGGTCAGGTCCAACTTGGTGAACGTCGTTCCTCCAGCCAGGGTCGCAAATAGGTCGTCTGCCTTGGGTGGCGGGTACTGGTCCTCTAGCGAAAAACGGTAAATCGTTACTTTATAGTCCAGGGATCGGAGAGGCCTATAAAAGGCCGCGAGAGGCAGCGGGAGTTCGTGGTCACTGAGGCGTGAGTCCAGGGATCGGAGAGGCCTATAAAAGGCCGCGAGAGGCAGCGGGAGTTCGTGGTCGCTGAGGCGTGAGTTCAGGGATCGGAGAGGCCTACAAAAGGCCGCGAGAGGCAGTGGGAGTTCGTGGTCGCTGAGGCGTGAGTCCAGGGATCGGAGAGGCCTATAAAAGGCCACGAGAGGCAGTGGAAGTTCGTGGTCGCTGAGGCGTGAGTCCAGGGATCGGAGAGGCCTATAAAAGGCCACGAGAGGCAGTGGAAGTTCGTGGTCGCTGAGGCGTGAGTCCAGGGATCGGAGAGGCCTATAAAAGGCTCGCTTGTGTAGCTACAGGGAGAAGGCAAAAAAGAAGTAGAAAGAAATAGGAAGATGACGTCACAGCCAAGGGGGTAAGTGATTGGCTGGTGATTGGTGAGTAGTTTTTCTTTTTTCTCTTCTGTAACAGTGAGTAAACTTTAGCATTGTTGTTGCCAATTTAAGTGTATCTAAGGGTTAAGTCATGGCAGGAGAGCTCGGTCACGTGATATGCTCCTCCTGTACCATATTGGAACTCAGGGACACTTTCGGTGTCCCTGACGACTATGTGTGCAGGAAATGTATCCGCCTCCAGTTCCTGACGGTCCGCATTGCGGAATTGGAGCTGAGGGTGGATTCACTCTGATGCTGAGATAGACGTGAGTAGCACGTGTAGCGAGTTGGTCTTACCGCAGGTGAAGGGTCCACAGCCAGTTAGGGAATGGAAGACCAGGAGGAAGAGCAGTGCAAGGAAGGTAGTGCAGGGGTCCCCTGCGGTCATCCCCCTGCAAAACAGATACACCGTTTTGAGTACTATTGAGGGGGATGACTCATCAGGGGAGGGCAGCAGCAGCCAAGTTTATGGCACCATGGCTGGCTCTGCTGCACAGGAGGGCAGGAAAAAGAGTGGGAGAGCGATAGTGATAGGGGATTCGATTGTAAGGGGAATAGATAGGCGTTTCTGCGGCCGCAACCGAGTCTCCAGGATGGTATGTTGCCTCAACTGGTGCAAGGGTCAAGGATGTCTCGGAGCGGGTGCAGGACATTCTGAAAAGGGAGGGTGAACAGCCAGTTGTCGTGGTGCACATTGGTACCAACGATATAGGTAAAAAAAGGGATGAGGTCCTACGAGATGAATTTAAGGAGCTAGGAGCTAAATTAAAACGTAGGACCTCAAAAGTAGTAATCTCAGGATTGCTACCAGTGCCACGTGCTAGTCAGAGTAGGAATCGCAGAATAGCTCAGATGAATACGTGGCTTGAGCAGTGGTGCAGCAAGGAGGGATTCAAATTCCTGGGGCATTGGAACCGGTCTGGGGGAGGTGGGACCAATACAAACTGGACAGTCTGCACCTAGGCAGGACTGGAACCAATGTCCTAGGGGGAGTGTTTGCTAGTGCTGTTGGGGAGGAGTTAAACTAATATGGCAGGGGGATGGGAACCAATGCAGGGAGACAGAGGGAAACAAAAAGGAGACAAAAGCAAAAGACAGAAAGGAGATGAGTAAAAGTGGAGGGCAGAGAAACCCAAGGCAAAAAACAAAAAGGGCCACTGAATATAAAGGGGCGGCAGGAGGGGTCAAAACTAAAAATCATGATTTAAAAACTAGGATTAAAACACTCTACCTAAACGCACGCAGCATTCGAAATAAAGTAAATGAGTTGACGGCACAAATCATTACAAATGGGTATGATTTGGTGGCCATTACAGAAACATGGTTGTAGAGTGGCCAAGACTGGGAATTAAACATACAGGGGTATCTGACGATTCGGAAAGATAGACAAGAAGGGAAAGGAGGTGGGGTAGCTCTGTTAATAAAGGATGATATCAGGGCAGTTGTGAGAGACGATATTGGCTCGAATGAACAAAATGTTGAATCATTGTGGGTGGAGATTAGAGATAGTAAGGGGAAAAAGTCACTGGTGGGCGTAGTTTATAGGCCCCCAAATAATAACTTCACAGTGGGGCGGGCAATAATCAAGGGAATAATGGAGGCATGTGAAAAAGGAACGGCAGTAATCATGGGGGATTTTAACCGACATATCGATTGGTCAAATCAAATCGCACGGGGTAGCCTGGAGGAGGAATTCATAGAATGCATACGGGATTGTTTCTTAGAACAGTATGTTACAGAACCTACAAGGGAACAAGCTATCTTAGATCTGGTCCTGTGCAATGAGACAGGAAAAATAAACGATCTCCGAGTAAAAGATCCTCTCGGAATGAGTGATCACAGTATGGTTGAATTTGTAATACAGATTGAGGGTGAGGAAGTTGTGTCAGAAACGAGCGTACTATGCTTAACCAAAGGAGACTCCAGTGGGATGAGGGAAGAGTTGGCTAAAGTAGACTGGAAACACAGACTAAACGGTGGCACAATTGAGGAACAGTGGAGGACTTTTAAGGAGCTCTTTCATATGCGCAACAAAAATATATTCCAGTGAAAAAGAAGGGCGGTAAGAGAAGGGATAACCAGCCGTGGATAACCAAGGAAATAAAGGAGAGTATCAAATTAAAGACCAATGCGTATAAGGTGGCCAAGGTTAGTGGGAAACTAGAAGATTGGGAAAATTTTAAACATCAGCAAAGAATGACTAAAAAAGCAATAAAGAAAGGAAAGATAGATTACGAAGGTAAACTTGCACAAACCATAAAAACCGATAGTAAAAGCTTTTACAGATATATAAAACGGAAAAGAGTGACTAAAGTAAATGTTGGTCCCTTAGAAGATGAGAAGGGGGATTTAATAATGGGAAATGTGGAAATGGCTGAGACCTGAAACAATTATTTTGCTTCGGTCTTCACACAAAACCATGCCAAAATTTGCTGGCCACAGGAATGTGGGAAGGGAGGACCTTGAGACAATCACTATCACTAGGAGGGTAGTGCTGGACAGGCTAATGGGACTCAAGGTAGACAAGTCCCCTGGTCCTGATGAAATGCATCCCAGGGTATTAAAAGAGATGGCGGAAGTTATAGCAGATGCATTTGTTATAATCTACCAAAATTCTCTGGACTCTGGGGAGGTACCAGCGGATTGGAAAGCAGCTAATGTAATGCCTCTGTTTAAAAAAGGGGGCAGACAAAAGGCAGGCCGGTTAGTTTAACATCTGTAGTGGGGAAAATGCTTGAAACTATCATTAAGGAAGAAATAGCGGGACATCTAGATAGGAATAGTGCAATCAAGCAGACGCAACATAGATTCATGAAGGGGAAATCATGTTTAACTAATTTACTGGAATTCTTTGAGGCTATAACGAGCATGGTGGATAGAGGTGTACCGATGGATGTGGTGTATTTAGATTTCCAAAAGACATTCGATAAGGTGCCACACAAAAGGTTACTGCAGAAGATAGAGGTACGCGGAGTCAGAGCAAATTTATGAGCATGAATAGAGAATTCGCTGGCGAACAGAAAGCAGAGAGTCGGGATAAATGGATCCTTTTCGGTTTGGAAATCGGTGGTTAGTGGTGTGCCACAGGGATCGGTGCTGGGACCACAACTGTTTACAATATACATAGATGACCTGAAAGAGGGGACAGGGTGTAGTGTAACAAAATTTGCAGATGACACAAAGATTAGTGGGAAAACGGGTAGTGTAGAGGACACAGAGAGGCTGCAAAGAGATTTGGATAGGTTAAGCGAATGGGCTAAGGTTTGGCAGATGGAATACAATGTCGGAAAGTGTGAGGTCATACACCTTGGGAAAAAAAACAGGAAAAGGGAATATTATTTGAATGGGGAGAAATTACAACATGCTGAGGTGCAGAGGGACCTGGGGGGTCCTTGTGCATGAATCCCAAAAAGTTAGTTTGCAGGTGCAGCAGGTAATCAGGAAAGCGAATGGAATGTTGGCCTTCATTGCGAGAGGGATGGAGTATCAAAGCAGGGAGGTCCTGCTGCATCTGTATAGGGTATTGGTGAGGCCGCACCTGGAGTACTGCGTGCAGTTTTGGTCACCTTACTTAAGGAAGGATATACTGGCTTTGGAGGGGGTACAGAGACGATTCACTAGGCTGATTCCGGAGATGAGGGGGTTACCTTATGATGATAGATTGAGTAGACTGGGTCTTTACTCGTTGGAGTTCAGAAGGATGAGGGATGATCTTATCGAAACATTTAAAATAATGAAAGGGATCGACAAGATAGAGGCAGAGAGGTTGTTTCCAGTGGTAGGGGAGACTAGAACTAGGGGGCACAGCCTCAAAATACGGGGGAGCCAATTTAAAACCGAGTTGAGAAGGAATTTCTTCTCCCAGAGGGTTGTGAATCTGTGGAATTCTCTGCCCAAGGAAGCAGTTGAGGCTAGCTCATTGAATGTATTCAAGTCACAGATAGATAGATTTTTAACCAATAAGGGAATTAAGGATTACGGGGAGCAGGCGGGTAAGTGGAGCTGAGTCCACGGCCAGATCAGCCATGATCTTGTTGAATGGCGGAGCAGGCTCGAGGGGCTAGATGGCCTACTCCTGTTCCTAATTCTTATGTTCTTATATCATGTTCTTATAGTCCCCACAAATTCTGACTGTGCCGTCACCTTTGAGTACCGGGATAATCGGACTGGCCCACTCGTTGAATACTACCGGCGCGATGATGCCTTCTCGCTGCAGCCTGTCCAGCTCAATTTTCACTTTCTCTCGCATCATGTACGGTACCGCCCGTGCCTTGTGGTGGATGGGTCGTGTACCGGGAATCATGTGGATCTGCACCTTCGCCCCCGAGAAGCTTCCAATCCCTGGCTCGAACAACGATGGGAATCTGCTCAGAACCTGGGCACATGAGGCGTCGTTGACGGATGAAAGCGCTCGGATGGCGTCCCAGTTCCAGCGGATTTGTCCCAGCCAGCTTCTGCCGAACAGTTTGGGGCCATCCCCTGGCACGAAGCATAGTGAGAGTTTGTGCACTGCTCCACCATAGGAGAATTTTACTTCTGCATTGCCAATTACAGGGATCAGCTCTTTGGTGTAAGTTCTTAGCTTGGTGTGAATGGGGCTGAGCTTGGGCCTGTGTGCCTTGTTGCACTGCAGCCTGTCAAAGGCCTTTTTGCTCATTATAGTCTGACTCGCACCCGTGTCCAGTTCCATGGATACTGGAATTCCGTTCAGTTCAACTTTTAACATAATTGGTGGACATTTTGTGGTGAAGGTGTGTACCCCGTACACTTCTGCCTCCTCGGTTCAAGTCTCTAGTTCAGCCTGATCCACCATGGATCGATCTTCCTCTGCACCGTGGTGGTTTGCAGGGTTTGCAGCTCGTCTGAACATTCGCTGGCGGTATCCCATTGCTCTGAAGCGGCATTGATGGCCCCGATGATCACCTCCACAATGCCAACAAGGTGTTAACTGCCTCGCATTAATGATTGATGGCAGACTCTGGGTCATCTGAGGTCGTGCAGCAGCTGGTGTGTATGTTCTGCCATGTATATTCCTGCTTGAAAACGACGTTACTTTGTGCACAGTACTAGCCGAAACCTCGTTATACTGCAAAATTTGTTTGGTGTTATCGCTGGTGGACATAAATGCCTGGGCTATTGTTATGCCTTTGCATAGATTCGGTGTTTCAACAGTCAATAGTTTGCGAAGGATAACCTCATGGCCAATGCCAAGCACAAAAAGGTCTCTCAGCATTTGTTCAAGGAATCCATCGAATTCGCAATGTCCAGCAAGGCGCCTTAGTTCGGCAACATAGCTCGCCACTTCCTGGCCCTCCAACCATTGACACGTGTAGTACCGATACCTCGCCATCAAAACGCTTTCCTTCGGATTTAGGTGCTCCCGGACAATTCTTCATTGGATTTGGTTGTTGGTTTCACCGAAGCTAGAAAATTCTTCATGAGGCCATAGGTTGTTGCCCCACAGACTGTAAGGAGGATTGCCCTTCGTTTGGCAGCGTTCTCGTCCCCTTCCAGCTCGTTGGCCATGATGTATTGGTCGAGTCGCTCCATGAAGGTCTCCCAATCGTCCCTTGCTGAGAATTTCTCCAGGATACCAACAGTTCTTTGCATTTTCGTGCAGTTGTTCGTTACCTCGTCGCCAATTATTATGCTCATAATAAAGGATGAAACTGAGCACTGTATGCAATGAGTGTGACCTTAGCTCCTTTAATTGATCTCCAGATTGTTGATACAGCGTGGGAGACCTGCTTATATACAGTGCTCCTAAGAGATGCTGTGATCCCTTGGTACTCCAACAGGTAGGCCCTCTGGTGGTGGTGTGATACAAGTTGCCAACGGTTACAGACATAACAATTTGGAAAAGCATAATTCAATCAAGCAGAGTCAGCATAGCTTTATGAGAGGGAAATCGTGTTTGACAAATTTGCTGGAGTTCTTTGAGGATGTAACGAGCAGGGTGCATAAGGGGGAACCAGTGGATGTAATGTATTTGGATTTCCAGAAGGCATTCGATAAGGTGCCATATAAAAGGTACTGCATAAGAGAAAAGTTCACAGGTTGGGGTTAATATATTAGCATGGAGAGAAGAGGGTTGGGGCGATGTCGCAACTGTTTGACCCCGGTCCGGAAGTCCATTGAGTCTGTGATGGATCCGTTGGTAAGAATCACGGCCTGCATGTTGTCGTGGAGCAGGCGGAGGATGGTGATGAACTTTTGGGGGCATCCGAAACAGGAGGACGCTCCATAGACCCTCACGGTTGACAGTGTCAAAGGCCTTTATAAGGTCGAAGAAGGCCATGTATAAGGGCTGGCGCTGTTCTCTGCATTTTTCCTGTAGCTGTCGCGCTGCGAAAATCATGTCCATTGTGCCCTATAGGGGACGAAATCCGCACTGTGACTCTGGGCGGAGCTCCTCGGCCACGGGAAGAAGACGGTTGAGGAGGACTCTAGCGAAGACTCCCAATGGCTGATAGCAGGGAGATTCCTCTGTAGTTGCCGAAGTCAGACTTGTCCCTTTTTTAAAGATGGTCACGATTACTGCATCTCTGAGATCTCCCGGCATGCTCTCCTCCCTCCAGATGAGAGAGATGACATCGTGTATTCATGCCAGCAGTGCCTCTCTGCCACACTTCAATGCCTCAGCAGGGATTCCGTCTGCATCCATAGCCTTGTTGTTTTTAAGCTGTCTTGTGGCTTTTTCTACCTCGTGCAGTTTTGGGTCTCACTGAGGGCATCAAACAGGAAATTAGGGGTGCGTGCAATAAAGGTGCAGCAGTTATAATGGGTGACTTTAATATGCACATAGATTGGGCTAACCAAACTGGAAGCAATACGGTGGAGGAGGATTTTCTGGAGTGCATAAGGGATGGTTTTTTAGACCAATATGTCGAGGAACCAACTCGGGGGGAGGCCATCTTAGACTGGGTGTTATGTAATGAGAGAGGATTAATTAGCAATCTTGTTGTGCGAGGCCCCTTGGGGAAGAGTGACCATAATATGGTGGAATTCTGCATTGGGATGGAGAATGAAACAGTTAATTCAGAGACCATGGTCCAGAACTTAAAGAAGGCTAACTTTGAAGGTATGAGGCGTGAATTGGCTGGGATGGATTGGCGAATGATACTTAAGGGGTTGACTGTGGATGGGCAATGGCAGACATTTAGAGACTGCATGGATGAACTACAACAATTGTACATTCCTGTCTGGCATAGAAATAAAAAAGGGAAGGTGGCTCAACCGTGGCTATCAAGGGAAATCAGGGATAGTATTAAAGCCAAGGAAGTGGCATACAAATTGGCTAGAAATAGCAGCGAACCTGGGGACTGGGAGAAATTTAGAACTCAGCAGAGGAGGACAAAGGGTTTGATTAGGGCAGGGAAAATGGAGTATGAGAAGAAGCTTGCAGGGAACATTAAGACGGATTGCAAAAGTTTCTATAGATATGTAAAGAGAAAAAGGTTAGTAAAGACAAACGTAGGTCCCCTGCAGTCAGAATCAGGGGAAGTCATAACGGGGAACAAAGAAATGGCGGACCAATTGAACAAGTACTTTGGTTCGGTATTCACGAAGGAGGACACGAACAACCTTCCGGTTATAAAAGGGGTCGGGGGGTCTAGTAAGGAGGAGGAACTGAGGGAAATCCTTATTAGCCGGGAAATTGTGTTGGGGAAATTGATGGGATTGAAGGCCGATAAATCCCCAGGGCCTGATGGACTGCATCCCAGAGTACTTAAGGAGGTGGCCTTGGAAATAGTGGATGCGTTGACAGTCATTTTCCAACATTCCATTGACTCTGGATCAGTTCCTATGGAGTGGAGGGTAGCCAATGTAACCCCACTTTTTAAAAAAGGAGGGAGAGAGAAAACAGGGAATATATAGACCGGTCAGCCTGACATCGGTAGTGGGTAAAATGATGGAATCAATTATTAAGGATGTCATAGCAGTGCATTTGGAAAGAGGTGACATGATAGGTCCAAGTCAGCATGGATTTGTGAAAGGGAAATCATGCTTGACA
Source organism: Pristiophorus japonicus (assembly GCF_044704955.1). NCBI lineage: Eukaryota > Metazoa > Chordata > Chondrichthyes > Pristiophoridae > Pristiophorus > Pristiophorus japonicus. Next base: position 78,724,749 of record NC_091989.1, on the reverse strand, counting down.
AATCTTCTGGAATTTTTTGAGGATGTTTCCAGTAGAGTGGATAAGGGAGAACCAGTTGATGTGGTATATTTGGACTTTCAGAAGGCGTTCGACAAGGTCCCACACAAGAGATTGATGTGCAAAGTTAGAGCACATGGGATTGGGGGTAGTGTACTGACATGGATTGAGAACTGGTTGTCAGACAGGAAGCAAAGAGTAGGAGTAAATGGGTACTTTTCAGAATGGCAGGCAGTGACTAGTGGGGTACCGCAAGGTTCTGTGCTGGGGCCCCAGCTGTTTACACTGTACATTAATGATTTAGATGAGGGGATTAAATGTAGTATCTCCAAATTTGCGGATGACACTAAGTTGGGTGGCAGTGTGAGCTGCGAGGAGGATGCTGTGAGGCTGCAGAGCGACTTGGATAGGTTAGGTGAGTGGGCAAATGCATGGCAGATGAAGTATAATGTGGATAAATGTGAGGTTATCCACTTTGGTGGTAAAAACAGAGAGACAGACTATTATCTGAATGGTGACAGATTAGGAAAAGGGGAGGTGCAAAGAGACCTGGGTGTCATGGTACATCAGTCATTGAAGGTTGGCATGCAGGTGCAGCAGGCGGTTAAGAAAGCAAATGGCATGTTGGCCTTCATAGCAAGGGGATTTGAGTACAGGGGCAGGGAGGTGTTGCTACAGTTGTACAGGGCATTGGTGAGGCCACACCTGGAGTATTGTGTACAGTTTTGGTCTCCTAACCTGAGGAAGGACATTCTTGCTATTGAGGGAGTGCAGCGAAGGTTCACCAGACTGATTCCCGGGATGGCGGGACTGACCTATCAAGAAAGACTGGATCAACTGGGCTTGTATTCACTGGAGTTCAGAAGAATGAGAGGGGACCTCATAGAAACATTTAAAATTCTGACGGGGTTAGACAGGTTAGATGCAGGAAGAATGTTCCCAATGTTGGGGAAGTCCAGAACCAGAGGTCACAGTCTAAGGATAAGGGGTAAGCCATTTAGGACCGAGATGCGGAGGAACTTCTTCACCCAGAGAGTGGTGAACCTGTGGAATTCTCTACCACAGAAAGTTGTTGAGGCCAATTCACTAAATATATTCAAAAAGGAGTTAGATGAGGTCCTTACTACTAGGGGGATCAAGGGGTATGGCGAGAAAGCAGGAATGGGGTACTGAAGTTGAATGTTCAGCCATGAACTCATTGAATGGCGGAGCAGGCTAGAAGGGCCGAATGGCCTACTCCTGCACCTATTTTCTATGTTTCTATGAGGTGGTCGGGGGTAGCATGCTGCGGGATGGAGTTGAGAACACTCGAGTCAAAGGCAGAGTCTCGATTGAGGAGATCTTTGAAGTACTCCTTCCAGCGGGCCCTGACTGCCTCGGTGTCCTTGATGAGTGTTTCCCCATTCTTGGCCAACAGTGGGGTGGGGCCTTGGGTATTTGGCCGGTAGGTGGCCTTGACTGCGATGAAGAATCCTTGCACATCATGGTTGTCGGCCAGCTGCTGTATCTCCTATGCTTTCTCCATCCACCACCTGTTCTTTAGGTCCCGGATTTTTTGTTGGACCTCAGCCTTGAGCCATCTGTAATGCTGCTTTGCTATTTCTGCGTTGGGTTGTTGTTTAAGGCTCAGAAATGCCCTGCGCTTGCGATCTATTAGCTCTTGGATCTCCTAATCATTTTCATCAAACCAGTCCTGGTGTTTCCTGGTTGAGTAACCGAATGTCTGGTTGGCAAACAGTGACTAGTGGGATGCTGCAGGGAGCGGTGCTGGGGCCTCAACTATTTACAATCTATATTAATGACTTGGATGAAGGGACCGAGTTTAATGTAGCCAAGTTTGCTGATGATACAAAGATGGGTGGGAAAACAAATTATGAGGAAGACACAAAAGATCTGCAAAGGGATATAGACAGGCTCAGTGAGTGGGCAAACATTTGGCAGATGGAGCATAATGTGGGAAAATATGAGGTTGTCCACTTTGGCAGAAAAAGTAAAAAAACAAATTATAATTTAAATGAAGAAAAATTGCAAAGTGCTACAGTACAGAGGGACCTGGGGGTCCTTGTACATGAAACACAAAAAGTTAGTATGCAGGTACAGCTAGTAATCAGGAAGGCAAATGGAATGTTGGCCTTTATTACAAGGGGGATAGAGTATAAAAGCAGAAAAGTCTTGCTACAACTGTACAGGGTATTGGTGAGGCCACATCTTGAGTACTGTATACAGTTTTGGTCTCCATATTTAAGGAAGGATATACTTGCATTGGAAGCTGTTCAGAGAAGGTTCACCAGGATGATTCCGGAGGTGAGGGGGTTGACTTATGAAGATAGCTTGAGCCTATACTCATTGGAGTTCAGAAGAATGAGGTGATCTTATCGAAACATATAAGATAATGAAGGGGCTCAACAAGGTGGATGCAGAGAGGGTATTTCCACTCAGAGGAAACTAAAACTAGGGGGCATAGTCTCACAATAAGGGGCTTCCCATTTAAAACTGAGATGAGGAGGAATTTCTTCTCTCAGGGTTGTAAATCTGTGGAATTCTCTGCCCCAGAGAGCTGTGGAGGCTGGGTCATTGAATATATTTAAGATGGAGTTAGATTTTTCAGCGATAAGGGAATAAAGGGTTCTGAGGAGCGGGCAGGAAAGTGGAGTTGAGCCCATGATCAGATCTTATTGAATCATCATATTATAGGCAGTCCCTTGAAACGAGGATGACTTTCTTCCACAGCAAAAAAAGGATGAGTTCACAGGTGTTACGAAAGAAGAACCCGAACTACATCCTCAAGGATGGAAGATGCCTGTGCGTGGATTTTTTTAATGTGCGGTGGCCGTTGCACACCAGTCACCACACGGGCTTGACAGAGCTCGGTTTTGGTCCAGTGGCAAGGATTAACCAAGACAACTGGAGACCTGCTCTGCTGCACGGACCCAGTGCGCACACATATCGCTGTGTGGGCTGGCCAGTGTTGCCCCTGGGCCCCTGGCCCCGAACTCACACCTCCTCTGGGCCCTGATCACATCCCTCCACAGGTTTATAGTTTATAGGCCCCCTCACAATAGCTACACTGTTCGACAGAGAATTAATCAAGACATAATAGGAGCTTGTAACAAAGATAATACTGTAATCATGGGGAGTTCAATCTTCATATTGTCAGGGCAAATCAAATTGTCAAAAGATAGTCTAAAGGACGAGTGCATGGAATGCACTCGTCCTCTTATTAAATGGCGAAGGGTGAAATGGCCTACTCTTGGTCCTGTTTCTTATGTTCTTATGTTTAACCGTGGAGAAAAAATTACGACTTGGTGACAGTATCCGCAGTATTTTGCTTTAATCTTGGGGGCAGAAGTGGTCTTTTTATGTGGGTAAATTCTGCCACATGTCTCAAGAGATACCTTGTCTCAGCGCAGACTTCCCACCGCCTCAATTTCAGTGGTTATGATCCGACAATTTCAGTGCTAGCAGGTTCTCGGCATCGGCGAGAATGCAGTAAATGGCATTCAATCCTTTTGCAGCGGAGAACCATCCCCGTGCAATTCATTGGGAAGGTGAAAGCAACGCAAGGTTTGTGTGAATGCACGTGGCTCTTAAAAAAACAGCGCCCTGCACTGTAAGTACTGTTTAAAGGTGCCGTCTGCATGGCACCGCTGCGATTAAAATGTGTTTCCACTTCTGTGAGGGCAGGCAGTGTGCTTTCTGAACGTACTGAATTCTCGTGTAATTTCTCTTCTGTTTTGCACTTTGATGCAGTTGGTGCGAACCTCATGCAGTTTATTCCTTTAATAAAGGAGTTTCAAACTGTCAACAAAAGGGGTTCCAATCCTGTGGCTCGTCGGCATCAATTCCCTCCCCATGCCGAGTCCTCCTTGTTGGCTTTCGCTCGATGTACAGGTGCGAACGGGGCAGCTGACTGAAGTTTAATTTGTTTTATTGCCGGTTTTAGTGTTCCCCACCTATTAGCCAGGGGGCACTTGTTAAATTTATGTTTTTTTAGTGCCAAAAAACCTCCCAAAAATCACAAAAAAAAGGCACTTGAAAAGTGTTTGGAGTGTCCCCCAGATCAGGGCACGCTTGATTTAACAGTTTAATTTTGTTTACAACCAAAAGAGTTGGCGAGCTGTTGCCGAGAGGTGGGCGCCGGAGGGACTGGAGTGCATCATCACCCCGGAAACCACATTTTAATTTGCTTCAAGTTTACTGTCTAAAGTTTAATTTTTTTAAGTTTTTCAATTTTAGTGCCCCCCTTTACTCAAGGGGCACTTGATTATTGTTCTACTTAAAATATTTGTACGCATGAGGTTAACGGGTCCTGTCCTCCTTTCGTACCACCTTCATCTGCACCCCCGCTAGGCCAGCACCTCCGGGTGCATTCACTTCCCGCTCGCTCGCTGGTGTCGCCTGCAACCTTGGGCTGGACGGCAGGGGGAGCCCCACCGAGCCTGTGTTTGTGCGCGCACGCGCCGGCTGGTTGGCTGGCTGTGAAGCGGGTGGAGACGGGCATGTCGGGTGTGCAGGGTTGCCTTCGCTCGGGTTAAATCTGACGCCGCCATCACTACTACTATCACCACCTCCGCCGCCACCGAATTCTCAACCGCACGGCTCGCGGTCTCGCCGCTCCCCCTCCACACACACACACACAAAACACCTTTCGGATATCGGCGAGAGAGACGCGCCGCCGAAGCCTGCCCGGAGAGACTGTCGGAAGGCGCTCGAGACCCAGGAGGGAAATTCGAAAAGAAACCGTCAGCGGTCCTGCGCGAGAGCGGTAACCCGGGGAGACGGGCGCGTGGTGACGGGGCGGCCAACGGCAGCGCTTGTTGCAGGGCGCGAGGGCACGGCCGCACAGTGAGCCGGAGGAGGAACGACCGGTGCAGACATCGCCTCAAGCTCTCCCCGTCGGCCGCTCGCTGCCCCTTGTTTTATTATTAACAGGTAATGTTTGGCTTTTTCTCAAATTCGCGTTTTAAAGTTACCCGGCGGGGGGGGGGGGGTGTTGTGCTTAAATTGTCTCTATAAGTGAGAGTTTGTTTTGCTGAGGTGACCGGCCTTGCCCCTTTTCTACCAGCCGCCCCGGCGCTCGCTTGCTCATTGGGGACGGTTTTTTTTTAATGACAGGAAATGCGAGTTTTTATATCTTTGTGAGGGGGAAGTGTTGTGCGAGGCGGATGTCGGCGTGTCATGGAAACAGGTCCTGGGACGGCAGCAGCGGAATTGAAGCAAAAGAAAGGGACCGTGGGAAGAGGGTGACGCTGCAACATTCCCGGCCCATGATCTCAGCCTTTTAATTAATTAGCGTCTCGTCGAAGATCCACCCCTGTTTGTCAGGCCAACATCCCCAGCATCGAAGCACTGACCACGCTGGACGGGCCACATTGTTCGCATGCCTGACACTAGACTCCCGAAACAAGCAGAGGAAACGTTTCAAAGACACCCTCAAAGCCTCCTTGATAAAATGTAACATCCCCACCGACACCTGGGAATCCCTGGCCCCAAGACTGCCCAAAGTGGAGGAAAAGCATCCGGGAAGATGCTAAACACTGCGAGTCTCTTTGCCGAGGGCAAGCTGAAGCCGAGCGTCGATAGTGGAAGGAGCGCGGGGCAACCCAGGCACCCCAACCTCCCGTTTGTCCCATTTGTGACAGAGACTGTAGGTCCTGCATCGGACTCTTCAGTCATGCGAACTCATTTCTAGTGTGGAAGCAAGTCATCCTCGACTTCGAGGGACTGCCTGTAATGAATGATGAGTAAACTGATGACCAGGACAGGAATGAATAATAAACTGGTGACCAAGACTATCCACAGGAATTTGTCTTTTCTCACAACCAAAATGCAAGTGACAACCTGTCCAGTTTTACTGTAGGAATCCTGTAGCTCACTCAGTCCTCCCTCAGTAGTTTCTTACACGTTTTAGTTTACACAAACAATGAAAATTGACACCAGATATCTGTTTGATTTGATTTGACTTTGAAGCTGTTGAGTGTTTCAATCCCAGTTAACTGTTCTGTGTCTGAAAGCACAAAGTTTGTCAATGAGTTTGAGCTTAGTTTCTATTTCAGATATTAAAGCAACACCAATAGCCGTGGCATGCATTGTATTCAATAATCTACATATCTTTGGTGTTGAGTCTACAGTTAAGTTTTCTTAGCTTGTATAGATAAATTAATCAAATTGAATTCTCATTTTATTTCTATATTCCATGTTCTATACACTTATTCAAGTTAGCATGGAATAAATTCGCCCCAAATTTTCAATGCTGAAACTACACCAGGGTCTAAGACAAAAGCTGTAAAAAAAATGTCCTTGGTCACAAAGAGTTACTATTTCATCACATTGGAGCCCTGGCCTTGTATTAACTTTTTAAATTGACATCTGAAGTAAGTTGTTGTAATCTGAATTGCAATATATTTTTCTGAAGATTTTAACAAGAACTTTGCTCATTTCATTTAATAAAAAAATCTGAGGGTGTTCATTGCTGTAGAATGTCTTAAACTTGTGGAAATAGTAGAATAGCTGAACTTCAATATATATAAATGCAAGTACATTTTGGTAGGATGAATAAGGCAACATACTCCTTGGAAAATAAGTGTCTAAATGGGGCAGAAGAGCAGAGGGATCTGGGAGTACAGATACATAGATCACTAATAGTGATGCAGGTTAATAAGACCATTTAATTTTTTAAAAAAGCAAACCAAGCACTGGGGTTCATTTCTAGAGGGTTAGAATTGAAACTCAGAAGTTATGTTAAACTTGTATAAAACCTTGGTTCGACCAAACTTGTACTGCAAACAGTTCTGGTCTCCATATTATAAAAATGATAAGAGTTGCTGGAGAGGATGCAAAAAATATTTACTAGAATGATACCAGAACTGAGAGGTTATACCTATTAGAAAAGATTTGAACAAGTTGGGGGCATTTTTTCTAGAAAAGAGAAGACCAAGGGGTGACCTGATAGAGGTCTTTAACATTATGAAATGGTTTGTTTGATAGGGTAAATGTAGAGAAGGTGTTTCCATTTGCGGGCGAGATGAGAGTTAGGGGCCATCATATAAGATAGTCACTAATAATTTCAATAGGGATTTCAGGAGAAGCTCCTTTTACCCAGAGAATGGTTAGAATGTCTTTCTCTCTACCACAGGGAGTAGTTGAGGCGAATAGCATAGATACATTTAAGTGTACGTTGATGAGGGTTAGATGAAGAGGGATGGGAGGGGGTCGTGTAGAGCATAAGCACCGCGGTGTATGGACCTGTTTGGCCAAATGGCCTGTTTCAGTGCTGTAAATACTTTGTAATAGCTAATATTGCAATTCTGTTAATTCTGATTAGGAAAAACAGAAATTCACCCCCAGATTTCTGCTGTATATTCATTTATCCCACTATCCAGCAGCATGTGGGATCCTATCTGATGTAGCTTTAAGATCATTTTGACGCCAAGACGGTGGCTGCAAGATTTACTCAATGACTTACTGAAACCAATGTTCCTATTGAGCTGTGCAGCGCTCTGAAGGTCCTGTGCAGACCACTTGCCGGCTTCACAATGGAAAAACCACACGTGCAGAAATTTGAAGGGCCTGTTAGAGGCCGCACATCCAAAAAGAAATTAAGAGGTACATTGATTGAGACCCTTCCCCACTTAACAGTGAATCAAGCTGATCTGAGGGTGATGAGACTGACTAGGTTAGGGGTATGCTGGAGTATTTTTTTTAAACACCGGATACAGGAGGTTTACAGTTAATTTGCTGTAGCTCTGAAATTATATTGATGTGCTACATACAAACCCATACTGTGTTTATCTGCAATTCCATGATCTGCTATTTTAGTGTCTGTTTATTTTAAATGGATTAGCACCTTCCTTAAATTTGTAGAGAGAGCATTTGTACATCAGTATTTCATGGCATGTATAATTTGAGCCTAAAAACCTTTCAGGTATAATACCACATAGTTAATTTTTGTTGCTGGTTTGAATGAAGAGAATTCTTTGATTAACATTGTGTACAGTGGTAAAGATAAACATGCTTTCAGAATTTAAGATTATTGCACGAATGCTCTTTCTCTTCACTTACTGCACAAAATTATAATCTTTGTCCCAAATTCTGGCTGTCCGTGTGGCCAGACTCAGCTGGGAGTAGAGGCAACAGGACACCAGTGTGTATAAATCGTGTTTCCTAATGTTAAGAGGCTGTGAAAATCTTCTCTATGGTTGGTTGTAAAAGGAACCTTAATTTGTCTTTAAATCCCATCATGGCAAGTTGTGAAGTTGAATTTAATAAATCTGAGCTGGTAATTTGTGGGCTTACACCAGAAAAAAAACAACCATGAAAATGTTTGTTTGATTAAAAGAAAACTCAACTGGTTCAGTAATGCCCTTCAGGGAAGGGTACCTTGTCTGGCCTGCATGCAACTTCAGTACCAAAGTGGCCTCATAAATCCCACACTTGTAAAAATAATACAATGGCTAGGAGACACCCATCACCTTCTCAGGACTAGAGATGAGCAATAAATGATTTTGTGGTCTACATCCTGAGAAGTGTGTAAAAACAATTACTTGTATATCTCAGGGAACAATAAATGTATAACAATTAGTGCACGTTGGAACTTTAAAGTTTACTTCCTATTTCAAAATGTTACTAGGTTCCTCCTGCTGTGAATCAATAGTCCTCTAATGAGGATTGCTGCCTATTAATTTTAGTATGGTAGTGTGTGTCTGTGTCCGTATATTTACTCAGTTTCTGGAAACTATCAATTACATTAAAATGTTTAGCATCTTCAAATAAAATGTGGTGTTCGAGAGATATTTTAAAATGTAATTTCTCTTTCTCTTCCCCTGCCCCCCAACTTCAGAATCATAATTGGAAGAATTTTTGATTAAAGAATAGTGCATTCTATGTGTGTGATTTCCAGTTCATACAGATGTTAAAGTTGCATATAACTCAAAGTTGGGGCCTAACCCAATTCTGGATAGAAGCTATGTGAGATCTGATGCTGCATGGAGTTTAATTCCAGTGCACTGCTGGCCTTGGTTTTAAAATGTGTCTAGAGGTCCCTTGGACTTTCTAACTACTTTATAAATATGACTTGGATGTTCAGAGACAGGATACTCTATGGTTCAATTTTTTTTTAACCAGTTTAAAAAAAAAAAAAGTTTCTGAACATGCATGTAAGCATAGATGAGCAGAGTGCTCTCCTGGACAAGAATATTGGAGTTCCAGCTAGGCAATCTAATGGAAGTACTACTGCCTGATTTGAAACTGATACTGCAGCATAAATACACCAGAAGAGTAAGTGTGAAAATTGTGTTTACTCTGGTATAATTTAATGTTTATTTCAGTGGTTGCATGCTGAAATAGGGACACAAAACTGATTTAAAGGAAAAGGCATTAATATCTTCAGTTATCAAATTGAATTTTCATTAACCAATAACAGTTGGTGTGGAAAATGTTAAATGTGACCAAACAGTATATTTTACTTTTGTGTATGCTTTGTATGTGAGTGTATCCGCAACTTCTTGGCTAAATATTATTTAGTTAGTGGCGTCCTTTTACTGTTGTCATACACTGCGTGAGTGTCATATGCTTCTCCCAACACCTCAAAAAGTAAATTTTACAACTGTATAAATGAATTAACAAAAAAATTATATCTGCACAAATATTTTCAGTTCTATTCCAAAATACAAATTGTAAACCTTAAAGATCAATATTTCAGGATTTGCAGCAAATCTGAACAAAAGTTAATATCTGACACATTTATTGTATGTGGGACACAGAACAAATGAGCCGTGGAAATCGGCCACAGTAACAGGTCAGCAGTTTTTAAACCAATGATTTTCAGCCTCCTGCTGCAATTCAGAAGCCAAACATCAAGTGACTTCTGCCTCCTTTTGTTTATTGAAAACGTTTGTGTTTCCTATATATAAAATGACCATTATAAAGAGCTGAACATAAGTTCAGTTAAAGAGCTTGTTTATAATTTTGATCAAATAACTTTGCACTATCGCTAAATCAGAATCACTCACCTGCAAATATACTTTTACCCCATCTCCATTATTCCTCCCATTCTGCAGGAATAAGACTAGGATACTTATGGGACCAGAGGCTGGGATTGCTTTAAGATCTTTTTGACACTGGAACAGCATCTGCATCATTTTCTCCAATTCTTAACAAATAACAGTCCCCATCTTATTTAATTGGTCTGCAGGAAAGTTTCTGTTGTTTGACTGGTGAAATATGCTGGCACCTAAAAGATCTTTCTCTTGGGGCACGCTCCACTGTACATCATTATCATCATCATAGACAGTCCCTCAGAATCGAGGAAGACATGCTTCCACTCTTTAAAATGAGTGCTTAGGTGGCTGAACAGTCCAATATGAGAATCACAGATCAAGCCACAGGTGGGACAGATAGTCGTTGAGGGTAAGGGAGGGTGGGACAGGTTTGCCGCACGTTCTTTCCGCTGCCTGTGCTTGCTTTCTGCATGCTCTCGGCGACGAGACTCGAGGTGCTCAGCGCCCTCCCAGATGCACTTTCGGGTGGTCTTTGGCCAACGATTCCCAGGTGTCAGTGGGGTTGCTGCACTTTATCAGGGAGGCTTTGAGGGTGTCCTTGTAACGTTTCCTCTGCCCACCTTTGACTCGTTTACTCGGAACTCCTTCACGGCAGAGCGCTTGCTTTGCGAGTCTCGTGTCTGGCATGTGGATAATGTGACCTGCCCAGCGGAGCTGATCAAATGTGGTCAGTGCTTCAATGCTGGGGATGTTGGCCTGGTCGAGGACGCAAATGTTGGTGCGTCTGTCCTCCCAGGGGATTTGTAGGATCTTCCGCAGACATCGTTGGTGGTATTTCTCCAGCGACTGTGCAGATGATATTCAGCTATTAACACCAATCTGTGCATCTTGGAGGTGAGTTTGGTGATGATTGGCCTTGGGCTGGATGAATCCTGTGCCAGCGGAGACATTTGATGTTTGTTAAAGTTAATTTGCTCCATTCTTTCTTGGCTCATTTTGGCAAGGGAACAGTTTGTTTCACTGCTGTTGACTACTTGTCGTATATCTTCAACATACCCTGGTTTGAGAAAAGATTGGTATCAATGAAGAGTCACTATCAACAGCTCTAACCACTGAAGGAAATGGAAATTTACTGCAATAATATTGCATCACCTGCTTTGACTACAGGTTCCAGGTACAAACTAACTACCTACAGTCTGTACATGTCTGCAACATCTTTCTCCTGGTTAGGCTGGGAAATATTCAAAGAAATAGAACCTCTGTGTGAAGTCCTATCATTTAGTGTTAAGTTGCCTTTCAAACCTTGATCACTGATGTATTGGCACTTGATGGCTCTTTGATGATGGGGTTAGCTGAAGGGTGGGAGGAGGAGGCTTATGTGGAGCATAAACACTGATATGGACTTTTCGGACAGAATGGCCTGTAAATACTATAATACTGCTGCTTACTGCGTAACGTTGGTTAGAATCATAGGGCCCAAGTTTCGGGCCACGCCTAGAATGGCGCAGCCCAGACCTGGACGCCCGTTTTTCGCGCCACAAAGTGCGCCTAAAAAAACCCACACCTATTCTCTGGCTCCCTGCAGGTCCTCGAGCTGGGCGCGGCGCAGCATGAACTGTGGGGGGCGGAGCCAGGACTCTGCGCTGAAAACAGTGCCGGGACCTCTGCACATGCGCTACAGTGGGCGCGCATGTGCGGTAGCTCCAGGCGCCCAAAACTGTGGGAGGGGCCCGAAGCACGCAGCCCCTAGCCCTGGCCGGATGGCCTCACTGGGGCTGCGTGGATAAGGCTCACCTCCCACGCCCAGCCCAGACCCGACCTGACCGGACCCGACCTCCGCTCCCCCCCCGCCCTGGCGACCCGACCTCCGCTCCCCCCTGGCGACGCGACCCCCCCCCCCCCCCCCCCCCCCCGGACCCGGGACCCGACGCCACCTATCTGTCAATCCAGCCCGAAGTCTTGGACCCGGCCCGTTCAGCTTCCTGCCTCCACCTCCTCTCTTCCTCACCTGCCTCCTCTCTTCCTCCTCCTCCCTCCGCCGCCTCCTCCTCCTTCCTCTGCCTCCTCCTCCTACTGCTACTACTACTACCCGCGGTCAGAAACACAGAGATAGAGACACTGACAGAAACACCTTGGGGGGGGGGGGGGGGGCCACCCCAGCACGCTGTTGGAGGACTCCCGGTGCTGCAGTCGGTAAGTTTAAAAAAAAATTTATTTATTGATTTTTACATGTTTTTATTTTTTTTGATTGATTTATTGGTTGATTGATGTATTTATCATTTATTATTGATGATGGCTCTTTATTTGTAAAACTGAAGTGTTTAATGTTTGTAAACTTCCCTTTAAACCCCCCCTCCCCTCCCATTCCCTACACCTGATTTGTAACCTACGCCTGATTTTCTAAGTGTAGACAAGTTTTTTCTGAGCATACAAAAAATCTACACTTACTCCATTCTAAATTAGTTTGGAGTATGTTTTCACTGCCTAAACTTTCAAAACGGTCGTAAGTGACCGGACACGCCCCTTTTGGGGAAAAAAAACCTGTACCAAACTGAAACTGTTCTAACTGACTAGAACTGGAGCAAACTAAATGCCGAGAACTGCAATTTCTAAGATACTCCATTCTAAACCAGTTGCTCCAAAAAAGAACAGAAGCAACTCAGGCCGAAACTTGGCCTCATAGAATGGTTACAGCACTGAACGAGGCAATTTGGCCCGTCGAGTCCGTGCCGGCTCTCTGCAAGAGCACTTCAGCTAGTCCCACTCCCCTGCCCTTTCCCCGTAGCCCTGAATTTTTTTTTCCTTTCAGGTACTTATTCAATTCCCTTTTGAAAGTCATGATTGAATTTGTCTCCACCACCCTCTCGGGCAGTGCATTCCAGATCCTAACCACTCGCTGCATAATTTTTTTTTTCTTATGTCACCCATTGGTTTTTCTGCCAATCACCTTAAATCTGTGTCCTCTCGCCCCTTCCACCAATGGGAACAGTTTCACTCTATCTACTCTGTCCAGACCCCTCATGATTTTGAACATCTCTATCAAATTTTCTCTGAACCTTCTCTGCTCTTAAGGAGATCAACCCCAGCTTCCCCAGTCTATCAACACAACTGAAGTCCCTCATCCCTGGAACCATTCTTGTAAATCTTTTGACTTTATCAGTTAATCAGTGCTTGTGGTTGTGGAAGTTCAAAATGATAAGTGCTTTGATACTAGTGTTTCAATCTGGCCTCGACAGAGTCACAGAATTTCACTGCTTTTGCGTAATTCATTTGTCCATGGAAGTTGATTGTAAAAGCATATTGGATTACCTACTGTCTAGTCTTTTTTTTAAATAACATATTTCAACTTTGCGTACAAAGCTGCTTCCTATTCTTCCCTTTGGCATACTCTGATCAAGCATATTGCAGAGGTAGTCATTGTGTGTATTTAAAGTCCCCTATTTCAATTCCAGTTGTTCTGTCTAATCCAGTCAAGAATTGAGGCGTGTTTTACAATGAGGCACTTGTACACTGGGTTTGTGTAGTGAAGCACCATCTGACCAACATAACATGGCTTCTACATTGTTAAACTCTTAAAGGGCCACTGTCTGGAATAGTTTCCTTTGTTTCCATCATTTGTACCAGCATGTTGAATTCCAAACACAGACCGTACCCACAGTGAGTCATAGCAGCCAATTAAACAATGCAACATTTATTCTAATCTTGGGGTCTAGACTGCAAAACAGATGGTGCCTCTGATATGTATTTTGTGGTACATATGATTTTGTGATTTTGATGTGTATTGATGCATATTTCAGAGTAACTTGAGTTATGTGACCCAGCACCTGTGTTGTGGATAGTTTTGAGGTAATTTGACTAAATATTTCTAGAAACCCTAATGAAAAACTATGCTGGAGTTACACCTTCGTGTTGTATTTAACCCCGATATGAGCTTCCGACCACACATCTGCTCCATCACCAAGACTGCCTGCTTCCACCTCTAACATTGCCTGACTCCGCACCTGCCTCAGCTCATCTGCTGAAACTCTCATCCATGCCTTTTGTTACCTTGAGACTTGACTATCTCACTGCTGTCCTAGCTGGTGTCCCATCATCCACCTTACATAAACTTGAGCTTATCCAAAACTCTGCTGCCCATATCCCATTCACCCATTACCCCTGCGCTCACTGACCTACATTGGCTCCCAGTCCAGCAACGTCTCCAAATTCTTGATTTTTGGTCAGGAGCACCAGAAACATGTATAACTTTCCCCTCTTTGGACCAGGATGCCTAAATACAATTGTTGTCTCAACTACTTCCTTGGCTGCGATCAGCTAACCCAGCACAAACTAAAACTTAAAATTGGGACGTACTGTTCTGTATGGCTTGGTGCTGCATGAGGCATTGCCTTTGTACAATATACCATTGGAAAGCTAATTGAGTGTTTCAAGTTGTCAGCCGTGGCTCAGTTGGTAGCACTCTCGCCTCTTGAGTCAGAAGGTTGTGGGTTCAAGTCCCATTCCAGAGACTTGAGCACAAAAAGCTAGGCTAACACTAATGCAGTACTGGGGGAGTGCTGCACTGTCGGAGGTGCTGTCTTTCAGATGAGATGTTAAAACCAAGGCCTCGTCTGCTCTCCAGGTGTACGTAAAAGATACCATGGCATTATTTTAAAGAAGAGCAGGGGAGTTATCTTCGGTTTTCTGCCAATGTTTATCCCACAATCAACATCACAAAAAAACAGATTGCTGTTTGTGGGATCTTGCTGTGCGCAAATTAGCTGCCACACAAGTGACTATACTTCTAAAGTACTTCATTGGCTGTAAAATGCTTTAACACATCCTGTGGTCGTGAAAGGCGCTATATATAAATTGTTTTATCATATTTCCAAGATATTGAGGGGAACAGATAGTAGATTTCCACTGGTTCGGGATTCTGGGACGAGGGGCATAGTCTAAAAATTAGAGCTAGACCTTTCAGGAAAATTCAGGAAATTTCAGTAAAATTAGGAAACACTTCTTCACACAAAGTAGTAGAATTTTCTAACGCAAACGGCAATTGATGCTAGATCAATTAATTTTAAATTGGAGATTAATAGCTTTCTGTTAATCAAAGGTATTGAGGGATATGGGCCAAAGACGGGTATATGGAGTTAGGTCGCAGATCAGCCAGAATCTCATTGAATGGCGGATCAGGCTCGAGGGGCTGGATGGCCTATTCCTGTACCTATTTGCCAACATAAGTGACTACACTTGAAAAATAATTGGCTATGAAGCACTTTGAAGATGTAAAAGGCATTATATCAATGTACATTCTTTTAAATGTTTTTAATACTGAAAAACATCATGTTGTTAAGCTCATAATAAAGGATGAAACTGAGTACTGTGAGCAATGAGTAAGTGTGACCTTAGCTCCTTTAATTAGACTCCAGAGTGCAGGTACTGTGTGGGTGGCCTGCTTATATACAGTGCTCCCAAGGGATGCTGGGATCCCTTGGGACTCCCAACAGGTCGGCACTCTGGTGGTGGTGTGATACCGGTTGCCAAGAGTTACATACATAACAATTGTACCGTCCTTTGCTAAAATCGCACTGACATAATTTCATTCTCACTATTGTATCTTTTTGACGGTGTTTAGATCTTTGCCTGTTTGTTAGTCATTCACAGCTCTCAGTAGTTTTAGTAATTTTGTGTGACATCTCTCCCTTATAGCTGTGCTTGTTTTGAGAGGCAGGTACTAGAAAATACTGACCAAATTTAGAGGCAGTATTAGATTATGATTGGAATTCAAACAGCACAGAAAAAGACAATTTTTCCATTTTACCTGTGCCAGCTTTTTGAAAATGGTATCCAATTCCACTCCCCTGTTCTTTCCCCATAACCATAGCCCTGCAAATATTTCCATTTCAGTATATATCCAATTTCCTTTTGAAAGTTACTACTGAACGTGCGTGCAGAAAATTATATTCAAAAACGGCTTCAAGATAAATGTTTTAAATTACTTAATTTCTGACTATCGAACCTTTCCAATGACTGGAGAAAGCTCATGCATACCAACAATTGGAAACATTGTAACGCTGATCCGTGTAGAGTACTTGGCCTGTTCATAGTTGGGAAAGGTGGAAGCAGCATTTTGCTTCCTCTGTAGGTCCTTTGGGGTTTTATTTTAGGAAGATGGTGAGCTCATTGGTGGTGACTTCTGGTACGTGAGTGCTATAATAATGCAAGTTATTGCTGGTATTGAAGAACTTAAAAAAAAAAAGGACGAAGAGACCATTTGGGGGGAAAAAAACAGCTTTGTTTTATCTGTGGTTGGCAACTGACTCTTCAGAACACACATCATTGTCTCTTATAATTTAATGGTAGGGTTGCTCATCAGTTTTGCCATTAAGTAGCTACAGTTGAAGTTTGGGAGATGAAAGTGAGCTAAAATGAGTTCGTTTAAGTACCATTTACAAAAAGATATCCCATCCTTATGAGCTTAGTAAAATGAACATACTGATTATCCCATATTTATTAGGATGACAAGTCTTACTGTTTCTGCTTTTTTGTTTCCTCGCAGTTGCATGTTGACGCAAGTATTTGATCTTGATACGACAATGTAGCAGAGACAGAAAATTGTGTTTTCTATTTGTAGATCTTCTGTGGCATTGCTGCTGGATAGTTCAGGAAATGGGATGGGAGTGGAGTAGTCAGACAGGGAATGGAATATGTGGCCAGTGAATAGAGTTGGAGAAGGGACTGGTCACTTTCCTAGCTGGATCCAGGAATGGACAAATCCATTGCATGGAGTAAGCAGAGGGCTTTGTAGGGTTGAGGCTGGGAGAGTGGCAGGGTGATGGTGAGGCTAAATGTATTGATAGTAGTATTGTAAAAGAAGCAAAATCTGGTAAATTCTTGCCCCCCTCCCCCCGGTTTGCCTTTCTGCACTTTTGGACAACAGCTGTGTGAGTGGGAAAAATGGTAATTTCTGTGGAATGTACCAAAATGGGGTAATTACTCCGGTGCAGCGTCCAGAATTTGGGACCGAGGTCATTCCAGATTCTGCGCTTTTCCAGATTTTGGATGGTCTTTTGACATCATGAATCTGGAAACAAGCGAACCCAAGTTCGGATATTTCCAGATTTCGGAATGTCAGGAAGCGGGGGTGGTCCCGCCGCGGAGGAGCTGTTGGGGCCGCCGGTCCCGCCGCGGAGGAGCTGTTGGGGCCGCCGAGGAGCTGTTGGGGCCGCCGACCCCGCCGCCGAGGAGCTGTTGTAAGGGCAGCAGTGGTGAGGCAAGACCACAAAGCACTTAGAGAGCAAAAATAATTGGGCTCTGGACAGTGGTGGAGAGAAGTTAGTGATGGTGGCAGAAGGCAGATTAAAGGAAAGTTTTGTCAGACTTTAGAAGTAGGAGAAAAAGGAAGCGAGGCATTTCAGAGTTCGGAACTGAAGACGGAGCAGAGGAAGGGGGTTGCCAAGGAGAACAGAGTTAGATAGCAGAGGGAATGTGCACAAACTTGAGGTTGGAGGATGTTACAGATGGCTGGGCCATGTTACAGGAGGTCAACAAGTAGTGAAGAATGGACTTCAAAGTGCATAGCTCAGAAGGAATGAGGGACGTATTGTGGTTTTATGGCCAATTTATTGTTCACCAATCCCATTTTATGGGGATAATTTTAACCTAACCTGTCGAGTCGGTTTGGCACGCCCGTTTTACATGCTGCCCAATTTTACTCAAGTCCATGGAGTGCAAAATCAAGCAGGCTGTGAAACGGGTATCTGACCCAAACCCACCTGGAGGGTTGGGTTAGAAGTACCCACTATGGGCTCAAGTTGTGGCCTGAGTTGCTCCTATTTTTTTTGGAGCAACTAGTTTAGAATGGAGCATCTTAGAAATTGGAATTCTCGGCATTTAGTTTGCTCCAGTTCTAATGAATTAGAATAGTTTCATTTTAGAACAGTTTTTTTTCAAAAGGGGGTGTGTCCAGCCACTTATGCCTGTTTTGCAAGTTTAGGCAGCGAAAACTTACTCCAAACTAACTTAGAATGGAGTAAGTTTAGATTTTTGTATGCTCAGAAAAACCTTGCATACACTTTAGAAATTAGATGCAGGGAACGAGATGGGGTTGGTGGGGGGGGGGGGGGAGGTTGGTGTGAAAAGGGAAGTTTACAAGCATTAAACACTTCACTTACAAATAAAGAGCCATCATCAATAATAAATGATCAATAAATCAATCAATATAATGTTTTGAAAATGATTACACCATCCCACACTTTCACTATTTTTTGACGTAATAAATTTGCAAATTAATTGTTGACATGCCTAATCACAACCGACTATCTCAGCCAGTTCCTCCGAACATATGTCTTGGATTACAAGCTTACTGCTTCATACATTGCTAAATCAGATATGCTTCAGAACTGCCCCTCCTTTACCATATTGATTTCTTTTACAGAATCCTAGGTAAACTAACACAAATCTACACGCAACATCATGTGGTGGAGATAAAAGCCGCATAAAGTACTTTAAAACATCCAGTAACACACGATCTTTACACACTCAAGTGATTTTTGTATAGTTTATCAAATTATTTGAAGCTGCCTGCACAACAATACATTTTTAACTGTCATTGTAAACCCCCAAATGGCTGAGCCACTGTGCGAAAGCTCACTGTAATTGCTTCTTCAGAAATTAATGCAAAAACACACAACTCCATGGGGTGGGAGAGAACAGACACATTTAAGGACAAGCCCATCCCCTTTTACATAATCTCAACCCCATCCCCTTTTACATAATCTCAACCCCAGAAACCCAGCTTTTTCCCCATACCCTTCAATCATTTTCTCTCCAGAAACTTACCTTAAACTCATTTATTCCAGACTTTATGTTCTTTATAGTACTTCCGGCTGAACGCAGCAGGCACTGTTCCCGCAGGTCGCGGCGGGGAGCCCATTCAACCAGGGCTAGGGACGGTGTGCTTCGGGCCCCTCCCACACAGCCTGCACAGATTTGGGGGCGAGGAGCTACTGCACATGCGCGCACACTCTAGCGTGCATGTGCAGAGGTACCGGCAGTGTTTTCAGCGCCGGCACCTGGCTCCGCCCCCCGCCCCTTGTGCTTTGCTACACCGAGGGCCTTCATCGTTCCAGCTGCGGGAAGAATAGCAAGATAACTTTTAGGCACGATTTTTGTTCTAAAAAGTCGGTGCAGCTCAAGGAGGTGTGCCATTCTAAGCGTTGGGGCAAACTTGGGCCCGATGATTCAGTTTTAGCTTGTGAAGACCAATCAGAACTAGTCATGGAATGCAAATTGTGTTTAAGTTCCAGCTTACTTACAATTTCCTAAAAACAGTTCAGATGTGAAATTACTTAATTTGTTATGATTAGCTAAATTGACTAATGTCAAGTGGTCTTTAAATTGAAGTTGTTTTGGTTTTACCAAATCAACTTCTGAATGACACAAGTTTATTCTACATTAGATGTTTCTAAGCTCTGCAGCACTGAATGAGTACTCATGATGCAACCAAGAAATGATTTGCAAGTTTTAGCCATATGTTTGCTGTAATATATTTTCTGTTTGCATTGTGAATAACAAATTAATAAATGTTCATCAATCTGGTTTTATTGATGTAAAATACAGGAACTGTCTGTCTTAAGTGTGCTAGATTGCAATGCAATCAAGCTATGCTGATACCTAAAATTAGCAGGGTGAATATTATCAATGGTAATGATTTGGTTGTCAGCCGTGGTTCAGTGGGTAGCACACTTACCTCTGAATCAGAAGGTTGTGGGTTCAAGTCCCATTTCAGGGACTAGGCTGACACTCCAGTGCAGTGCTGAGGGAGTGGTGCACTGTCAGAGGTGCCATCTTTCAGATGAGACGTTAAACCGAGACGTCTGATCTCAGGTGGATGCAAAAGATCCCATGGCACTATTTCGAAAAAGAGCAGGGGAGTTATCCCCGGTGTCCTGGCCAATATCTATCTATCTCTCAATATAACAAAAGGTTATCTGGTCATCTGTTTGTGGGAGTTTGCTGTGCGCAAATTGACTGCCGTTACAACAGTGACTACACTTCAAAAGTACATCATTGGCTGTAGCGCGCTTTGAGACGTCTGGTGGTTGTGAAAGGCGCTATATAAATGTAAGCTCTTTTCTTTCTTTTCTCTCGTACTGGTCCTGTGACTCATATTTTTAATTTTCAATTCTTTTTCCACCTTTCTGCTCGATGTGGCTTGGAAAAAGAAAGACCTTGCAGTTATATAGTGCCTTTCACAATCTGAGGGTGTCCTAAAGTGCATCACAGCTAATGAAACAATTTTGAAGTGTAGTCCTTGGTAATGTAGAGAATCACGGCTGCCAATTTGTGCACAGCAGTGTCCCATAAGCAGTAGAACTAAATGAACAATTAAATGTTTTTTTAGTCATGTTGGTTGAAGGAGAAATGTTAACCAGGACACTGAGATCACCTCTGCTCTTCAAATATGCCATGAGGTCTTTTGCGTCCACCTGAGACAGGACCTCTGTTTAACATCTCGTCCGAAAATCCTCTGCATTGCACTGGAGTGTCAGCCAAGATTATTCAAGTGTCTGGAGTGGGACTCTAATCCAGGACCTTCTGATTAAGAGTCAGGGCTGCCACCTACTTAATTGATGACAATTCTATACTGCAAGGTTGCCTTAGAATGAGGCAATCCTGTTATATAAAGGAACCAATGCTGCAGCTCTAGGAAATAATGAAATTTTCCTGGAACATTTGCCTTTGGGTTTCGCTGTTACTGAGATGACCCCTTGGTCCACCCTTGTCGTCGTCATCATCATCATAGGCAGTCCCTCGGAATCGAGGAAGACTTGCTTCCTCTCCCAAAGTGAGTTCTTTGATGGCTGAACAGTCTGATACAAGAGCCACAGATCCTGTTACAGGTGTGACAGACATTCGTCGAGGGAAGGGGTCGGTGGGGCTGGTTTGCCGCGTGCTCCTTCCGCTGCCTGCGCCTGGCCTCTTCGCTCTTTGTGTTGAGACTCGAAGAGCTCAACGCCCTCCCGGATGCACTTTCTCCTCCTAGGGCGGTCTTCGGCCAGGGTCTCCCAGGTTTTAGTGGTGATGTTGCACTTTACCAGGGAGGCTTTGAGGGTATCCTTATAATGTTTCCGCTGTCCTCCTTTGGCTCGTTTACCCTGAAGGAGCTCCACAAAGCATTTGCTTAGGGAGTCTCGTATCTGGCATGCAAACTATGTGGCATGCCCAGCGAAGCTGATCGAGTGTGGTCAGTGCTTCAACACTGGGGACCCCTGTAGTGCATTTGCCATTATTGGCTTTTAGGGACCTTCCCTCAACATAAGCAAAGAATGGAGCCAGATGCATAAAAATGAGGAATATTACTTTATTAAAAATACGCACATAAATTCTGTTATTAAATGTGGCAACTGGGCATGGGATTGACACCCAAGTTCACATTCTTACTCTGACAACAGGATGGCTAGTGGAACAGATGAAACATGTATAATAGTGTTTCTGGCTTTCGTATAGAACCAATAAAACCCTTCAGTAACCTCTCCAACTAGCCCCTAATTGAAAAATTATGAAATCTGTGTTTATTAAAACTGGAAACCAGTCTTTTTAAATTAATAAGTGGTAAATGTGTATGCCACATAATTTTTTTATTAAGTCTCTTGTTCTAAAAAATAATTTGAATTATCCAATAATTTGAATTAAGCAATGTGAATAACCCAGCAAATGGGAATTTAGTGCCAAGAATTTAAATTATCAGATCATTTAAACTAAGCATCTTTTTAATTATGATTAGATTGTAGCTAAAATATTGAGGCATTATGATTTGCTGCGTTTTGGCTATTTGGAAGCCCGGGGAGGGAAACGGTTTTGTGTTCATGATATGCATCTGGTTTGAAGAAAATCGAACTGCTCTGGAGATGATGAAGGGAACACTGGTATCATATTCTCTATAATAGCCGAACACTGGTATCATATTCTCTATAATAGCCGAATGACTGAAGCCCAGAATAACGCAACAATTACGGGCCCAAGTTTCGGGTGGAGTTGCTCCTATTTTTTTGGAGCAACTAGTTTAGTTTGGAGTATCTTAGAAATCGCAATTCTTGGCATTTAGTTTGCTCCACTTCTAGTGAGTTAGTTTAGTTTAATTTTAGTTCAGTTTTTTTTTCAAAAGGGACGTTACCAGCCACTTATGCCTCTTTTGAAAGTTGAGGCACCGAAAAGTTATTCCAAATTAACTTAGAACGGAGTAAATGTCGACTTTTGTATGCTCCGAAAAACCTTGTGTACACTTTAGAATTGGGCGCAGGTAGCCAGAGATTGGGGGGGGGGGGGGGGGGGGTGGAAGTTAGGGGATTTTCCAAAGCATTAAATACTTCACTTTTAAAAATAAAGAACCATCAATAATAAATGATAAATCAATAAATAAAAAGTTCCTACCTCACCTACCCGTTCGGGAGCCTGGCCAGGGCTAGGGGCTGAGTGCTACAGCCTGGAAATCGGCACTCTGCCCGCTCCAGGAGCTCATTCGGCCAGGGCTCGGGTCGGTGTGCTTCAGGCCCCTCCCAGACAACCAACAGCACACGCACACAGAATCTAAGGGCCAGGAGCTTACTGTGCATGCGTGCAGACTCCACTGCGCACAGCTGCCGGCATTCTTTTTGGCCCAGGGCTGTAGCTCCGCTCCGCCCCTCCCACTGTTGTGCTGCATCGCGCTAACTGCTGAACAGGCCTGCTGCTCTCGGAGAATCGCGAGGTAAGTTTTTGGTGCGCTTTTCATTCCACAAAATAGGTGGGCCTCTCGGAGATGCTCCGTTCTAGCGGATATCGGAAACTTGGGCCCCATGAAGGGAACACTAGTATCATATTCTCTCAATAGCCGAATGCTGCTCTCGATTTCAAATGACTGAAGCCCAGAGTAACACAACAATACCATGATTACCACGAACCATCAAGAAAAATCTGCACCTTTTTTTTTTTCGATTTCTGTGCTCAGTTTGGACTATTCAGAAATTAATTTTCTAGCTTTTGAGTTTTGAACTCCGGTTTTATGAAACTACCAGTAGAGCTGTAGAAAGCTTCCCTTACAGGATCTGATAAATATATTGACAGTCCAGAAACACGAGGTGCACAAAAGCATATTTACTCATGCTCATATTTGCTGACCATTTTGTTCTTGTATCTGCCTTTTTAAAATGTTTCTATAGGACATGAATACGAGGTTACCTAGAACAAATTTTAAGGAGAAATTAAATAAAGGGCTGCCCTGATTCTCCACTCCTGATATTTCCAAACTATAGGAATGGTTCGAGAGGGTACAACGCTAGGACGCTGTGTGGCCTGAGGAAATACAAACACAAAAGAAGTTTGAAAAATTGTGTCTTTTCTCCGGAGAAAAGTACAGGTACAGGCTGATGTGGTAGAAGGTTTTAAAATTATGGAAACAGACTGTTTCCAGTCATTGAGGGGCCTAAAATAAGGGGCCACCTATTTATTAAAAAAAAATTAAGTATAAATTTGGAACCAAGGGCAGGAGAAATGTCATTATAGAGTTGAGACTATGGAATTCACTTCCAGGCTTTGTAGTTTGTGCCTCAACTATGTCAGCATTTAAGAGTAAATTGGATAAATGGATGATGGAAAATGGGATGGAGGGATATGGGAATGGGATGGGTAAATGTGATTAGAACTAGGTCCTTGCGTGGAGGGTAAACACCGATATGGCCTGTGTCCATATTGTAACTTCTGTGCGCTTCTATACAAATGCTTGCTGTCTTAAACCATAGAGCGGAGGCTAATACATATATGTTTTCACCTGTTTTTTTTGCTCCAATTTGTACTTTATTGAACTAACAAAATTGAAGTACTGAAATCAGTGCAAATGAAAATTGGTGATATTGCCAAGATGCAGTTGTTCTGAGGTTAAGGCTACGCATTTTTGGCCCAGAGCAGAAGGGGCTTTTTGCATCTGCTGCTTATAGTCTGTCAGTAGAAGAAACGCTCCTTCCTCTTCTTCTCCCGTCTCTTTTCCCCCCGCCCCACGGTAATCTTGATGTCTTAGATTATACCAGTGTCATTCTTATTTCACAAGGTTGCGTTTGACAACTCCACTGACTTGGGAGTGCTAGTTGTTACTACGGAGTGCCTGTGTTGACAAGGTGTTCCATTTTCTAATGGTAACATCCTTCTTCTTGAGCTCAAAATATGGCGGAGGAGAGGAAGAAAAAATTTGTCTTTTTGCCTTGCTTTTGCCAACCTGTTGGAATTCATTTGTGGGCGAAAACAGTTTTCAAGGTTCATTTAGAATTGCTGAATTTACAGCACAGAAGGTCATTTGGTCCATTGTGTTTGTGCCAGCTCTTTTTTCGAGAAAACCGGAAATAATCCCACTATCCTGTTCTCTTCTCCATCACCCTGTATCTTCCTCTAGTTCAAATATTTATCCAATTTTCCCTTGAAAGAGACAATGATCTCTGCTTCAACCACTCTGAGTTTAACAATTCTTCGAATCACACTCCTCACTTTCTTGGTGACTATTTTAAATTGATGTGCCCCTATTGCTGACTCCCTGACTAGAGGAAGTGGTCTTTCGTCACCCAAAGTCCCTATATACATTTAGAAACCTTTTGACTTTCTCTGCTCCAGTGGAAATGGTCCTAGTAGTCAAGTTCCTCGTCATAATTTTGGTTTCCTATCCCTTGTGAATCTACACTACACACTATTGCTTTAATGTCCTATAGTGCTCTTAACTGTGGCCTAACCAGTGTTTTGTACAAATTTATCATACTTTCTTTGCTCTTGTACTCTGTTGTATAAAGCTCTGCTGAGACCGCATCTGGAGCACTCTGTTCAATTCTGGGCATCACATGAAGGATATATCGGCCGGGGGCTAAAAAGGTTAAATTATGTGTAGATTAGGCTTGTATTCACTTGAGTATAGAAGATAAGGGGTGATCTAATTAAGATGATTTAAGGATTTAATGGGGCAGATAGAGAGAAACGATTTTGTCTGGTGGAGTCCGAAACAATAATTATAACCGTAAAATTAGAGCTGGGCCATTCAGGGTGATGTTGAGAAGCACTTAACACAAAGGTAGTGGAAATTTGGAATTCCCTCCTAAAAAGCTATTGAGGCGCGGTCAATTGAAAATTCCAAAATTGAAATCAATTAGATTTTTGTTAGGTAGGACATTAAAGGGTATGGGGCCAAGCCTTATAAATGGAGTTAAGATACAGATCAGCCATTATCTAATTGAAAGGCAACTCCTGTTCCTATGTTTCCTATTTAAAAAAAAATTATATAGTGCCTTCCACAACCTCTATGTCCCAAGGTGCTCTAAAGCCAATGAAGTACTTTTAAAATGTAGTCACTGTTGTAATGAAGGAAAATGGCAGCCAATTTGCACATAGCAAAGTCCCACAAACAGCAATGTGATAATGACCAGCTAATTTATTTAGTGATATTGGTTGAGGTATAAATGTTGGCCAACGGCTTTTGAATAGTGACATGGTATCTTTAACGTCAATTTCAGAGTGCAGACAGGGCCTCGGTTTCATCAAAAGGCTGGTACCTCTGACAGTGCAGTGCCCACTCAGTACTGCATTGGAGTGTCAGCCAAGATTTTGTGCTCAAATTTCTGGAGTGACTTGAACCCACAACCTTCTGACTTGGACGAAGTTAACCGAGTCACATCTGACACCAAAATGCTGATGGTTTTTACCTGCACTAGCACTTTCAGGGGATTATGCATTTGAACTCCTATCTCTTTCTGTTCTTCCAAACTTTTAAAATATCTTTCCAGTGAGTGTATACTCCCATTCCTTTTTTTTTCTCCCATAATATATTGGTGTACACTTATCCCAATTAAATTGCATCTGCCTATCCTTTCTGCTAACCTGTCTGTAATCCTTTACAATCCTTGCTGTTAATAGAAAAGCCCCTACTTTTCTGTCATCAGCAAATTTTGAGAGTATACTCTCTATGCCAAAGTTCTATATATACACTGAGAACAAAAGTGAACCCAGCACTGACCTCTAGGCTATACTAATTCAATCGTTCTATAATTTGCACAACACCCATTTACCCTAACTTTTTGTTTTCCTGTTCAACCAATTTTCTATTCATGCTGTTACATTTCATCTTGTCTTATGTGCTTGCACTTTTCTAAAATCTCTTGAGACCATCACGAATGCCTTCTGAAAATCCTCATACACAACATGATTCCTATTTCTCCCAGTCCCTGCAATCAGGTGCTTGATGGTGAATTTTGACAGTACTTATTACACGAGCAACATGCCAAACTTTTAAACTTTGTTTTTAACATCTTAAGGAAATGAAAGCAAATGGCAAGCTTGTTGGTTACCTAAGCAAAATGGTTTACTTGAAACAGTTATCTTGTCAGGGTTCATGGGAATGGAGATGGGAGGGAAATTAAATTAATTTATGTTTTGGTTTACCTATGGCATTCATTTTCATGTGCTGGGATAGTCTCCCATTCAGTGAGATTCCATTCATTAACACTTTGTAATCTGTCAATTATAATGTATGTGTATTTATGTATATATATTATAGATGGTCACCAGTCATGCACTCCTCCTTCCAGATGAGAGAGATAAGGTCCTGCATTCGCGCCAATAGTGCCTCTCCTCCATACTTTAGTGCCTCAGCGGGAATTCCATCTGCTCCTGATGCCTTGTTCTTGAGCTGACTGATGGCCTTTTCTACCTCGTACAGGCCTGGGGCTTTGCTGAGATGGTGGAGGGTAGCATGCTGCGGGATGGAGTCGGGGACTTTTTTTTAAAAAGTGGACAAGTCCGACAAGAGGAATCTCCCTGTTGGCAACTGGGAAAGTCATTGCTAGAATACTCCTCAACTGTTTTCTCCCTGTGGCTGAGGAGCTCCTCCTGGAGTCACAGTGCGGATTCCATCCACTACGGGGCACAATCGACATGATCTTCATGGCGTGAGAAATGCAGGGAACAGCACCAACTCTTGTACATGGCCGCCTTTGACCTCACAAAGGCCTTTGACACTGTTAACCGCAAGGGACTATGGAGCATCCTCCTCTGCTTTGGCTGCCCCCCAAAAGTTTGTCGCCATCCTCTGCCTGCTCCACGACGACATGCAAGCCGTGATCCTGATCAACTGATCCACCACAGACCCCAATCCATGTCCGGACCGGGGTCAAGCAGGGCTGCGTCATGACGCCAACCTTTTTCTCGATCTTCCTCACTGCAATGCTCCATCTCGCGCTCAATAAGCTCCCCGCAGGAGTGGAACTATTCCGTGGAACCAGTGGGAACCTGTTCAACCTTTGTCACCTCCAGGCTAGATCCAAGACCTTCCCATCCTCTGTCGTTGAACTATAGATCGAGGACGACGCTTGTGTCTGCACACATTCAGAGGCTGAACTCCAAGTCATCGTCAACATCTTCACTGAGGCGTATGAAAGCATGGGCCTTGCACTAAACATCTGTAAGACAAAGGTCCTCCACCAATCTGACCCCGTCACACAGCACTGCCCCCCCGATCATCAAAATCCACGGCACGGCCTTAGAGAATGTGGACCACTTTCCATACCTCGGGAGCCTACTATCAGCAAGGGCAGACATCGACAATGAGTCCAACACTGTCTCCAGTGCGCCAGTGCGCAGCCTTCGGTTGCCTGAGCAAGAGTGTTCGAAGATCAGGCCCGCAAATCTGGCACCAAGCTTTATAGTCTACAGGGCTGTGGTGATACCCGCCCTCCTATGTGGCTCAGACGTGGACCATTTACAGTAGACACCTCAAATCGCTGGAGAAATACCACCAACGATGTCTCCGCGAGATCCTGTAAATCCCCTGGGAGGATAGACGCACCAACATCAGTGTTCTCAATCATGCCAACGTTCCCAACATTGAAGCACTGACCACACTCGACCAGCTCCGTTGGGCCTGGCCGCATGCCCGACACAAGACGCCCAAAACAAGCGCTCTATTCGGAACTCCTACACGGCAGGCGATCCCCAGGTGGGCAGAAAAACGTTTCAAGGACATCCTCGAAGCCTCCTTGATTAAAGTACAACATCCCCACCGAAACTGGGAATACCTAGCCAAAGACTGCCCGAAGTGGAGGAAGAGCAATCTGGGAGGATGCTGAGCACCTCGAGTCTCGTCGTCGAGAGCATGCAGAAAGCAAACACAGGCAGCGGAAGGAGCTTGTGGCAAGCCTGGCTCTCCACCCCCCCCATCCTTTCCTCCAACGACTGTCTGTCCCACCTGTGACAGACTGTAATTCCCGTATTGGACTGTACAGTCACCTGAGAACTCACTTTTAGAGTGAGGGACTGCCCATGATGATGTATTATAGATGGATAAAAGCAGAAAAAACTATTGTTTAAAGGTTATGCATATACAGAGATATAATATCATAGAATCGTCTGCAGAAAGTAGTCACTCGACCCATCGTGCATGTGTCGGCTCTTTGAAATAGTTATCCCATTAATCCCATGTCCTCAATTCTTTCCCCATAGCCCTGCATTTTTTTTTTCCTTTTCCAGTATTTATCGCTTTTGAAAGTTACTATTGAATCTGCTTCTACTATCCTTTCAGGCAGTGCATTCTAGATCATAACAACTCTGCGTTTTAAAAAAAAAACATTTCTCCTCATCTCCCCTCAGGTTATTTTGTCAATTACCTTAAATGTCCTTTGGTTACTGACCCCCCCCCGCATCCCCCCCCCTTCCCCCGCCAGTGGAAACTGTTTCTCCCTACCTCCTGTCAAAACCCCTCATAAATTTTGAACACCTCTATTAAATCCCCGCTTAATCTTCTCTGCTGTAAAGAGAATAATACCGGTTTCTCCAATCTTGCCACATAACTGAAGTCCCTCATCGCTGGTACCATTCAATAAATCTTCTCTGCACCCCCTCAAGTCTTCACATCCTTCCTAAAGCGTGGCACCCATAATTGGACACAATACTCCAGCTGAGGTCTCAGTGATTCATAAAAGTTTAGCATAACTTCCTTTGCTATTGTGCTTTGTGCCTCTATTTATAAATGCAAGGATCCTATATGCTTACACATGTGCCTGAAAGGATGGTAGAGGCAGAAACCCTCACCATATTTAGAAAGTTCTTGGATGTGCTGTTGAAGTGCCGTAACCTACAGGGCTACGGACCAAGAGCTGGAAAGTGGGATTAGGCTGGATAGCTCTTGATCGGCCAGTGCAGACATGATGGGCCAAATGGCCTCCTTCCTTGCTGCAATTTTCTATGATTCGATGATGTGTATATAGATGCGTAAACTTAAAACCATGGTTTCTTCTTTTATTTCTCGTTTTTTTTTTAAGTCTGCATGTACCATGTTTTCAAGATACTTCCTTTTGTAATGTTTTTGTTGCACGTTGTCAACTTTTTTCCCATTACGAATTTCTATGCCCTGATCAAAAACGATAGTCGTTCCTATATTTAAAAAGGGATAAAAAAATCCCAATATCTACACTTGTAATTATCCCACCAAGAATCACTGGATACCAGTTGGGAATGGGAATCCTAGGTGATTTTTTTTCATCCACTCTCCCTCTCGCCCAGAGTTCTGAGCCAGCTGTACTACTCTGATTGAGATCAATTTAAATAAGCATAACTTGTGGTTTGAACCTGTGACTTTGTAATCTGCATAGCCTGGTGCTGCTCTGGGTGGTGTCTTCATGTTGGGCTACTGGGAGCTCATGGAGAATTTTCAGCAGTTAATAAAATTGCAGTAGTGAGTGTTTGTGTACTTTTGCCAATAATAACTAAGCTGTTTGCACAATCTTAATCATTCACAGAGCATGCTGTACAACGCTGAGAATCAAACAGGATATTCTATTCCAATATGTCTGCCCAGCACAACAACATCATAGGCAGTCCCTCAGAGTCGAGGATGACTTGCTTCCACTCTAAAAGTGAGTTCTCAGGTGACTGAGGAGTCCAATGCGGGACCAACAGTCTCTGTCACAGGTGGGGCAGACAGTGGTTGAAAGAAAGGGTGGGTGGGGAGCCTGGGTTGACGCACGCTCCTTCTGCTGTCTACACTTGGTTTCTGCTTGTTCTTGGCGATGGGACCCAAGGTGCTCAGTGCTCTCTCGGATGCTCTTCCTCCATTTTAGGCGGTCGTGGGCCAGGGATTCCCAGGAGTCGGTGGGATGTTGCACTTTATCAAGGTGGCTTTGAGGGTGCCCTTGAAGCATTTCCACTGCCCACCTGGGACTCGCTTGCCCTGTCGAAGCTCTGCGTAGAGCGCTTGCTTTGGGAGTCTCGTGTCGGACATGCGGACGATGTGGCCCGCCAACGGAGCTGATCAAGCGTGGTCAATGCCTCAATGCCTCAATGCTGGGGATGTTGGCCTGAGCGAGAACACAGACGTTGGTGCATCTATCCTGCCGATGGATTTGCAGGATCTTGCGGAGGCAGCGCTGGTGGTACTTCTCCAGCGTTTTGAGGTGTCTGCTATATATAGTCCACGTCTCCGAGCCCAGCACAGAAGATATAATGGCTACCACTGTGTAAATAAACTTAAATATAACCCAGAAAAAAATAATAACTCAATACAAAATAAATCCATAGAAGAATATCTGGAGCTAAACAGAAAATCAAGGAATAACAAGAGCTACAGTTTATTCCAGAGCAGAATACATCAACAACAACTTGCATTTATATAATACAAGTTGTACCTCTCCAGTCTGGCATCCTCGGGACCTGACTGGTGCGGGACTAGAGACCTTTCTGGACCACGGGAGATTACGGTGACTCTTGACTTACCGGGTCCTGATGACCACGTTCGGACTCCTGAATGCCTCCGCCACGCCCCGGCTGCAAAACTCCTGCCTCACCTTCTCTGCGCTGCTTTGCTGATCGTTTCCTGACAAGATAGCGTCCCAACCCCGAAGCTGGATTTGCACAGCACAGAAGGCTACTGCGCAGCATTTCATCGCTTACCTCCAACAGCAGCACAGGACCCTGCATCAACAATGCGGGACCCTCCATGAAGAGTGTGTGTCGTGACCTCCCACCAGGAATGATGCCGGACCAGGGATGTTGCCAGACCAAAGAGTCCCAGTCTGGAGAAGTATAACCTTTTAATCCCAAGGTGCTTCACAGGAACTGAAAAGATGTTTGTTTTACAAGCCACTTCAGTCGAATGTTTTGTAGCAACACAAATGAAAATTTAAATGATGAAATTTAAAAAGTCTACAGCTATCCATCAAAAAGTAAACAAAAGGTAGAAAGTTTTTCCATAAAGAGGATTTAGTAAAATATCAGTTCAAAGGACTGAAAATAAATGCAAAAAATTATTATGGAGTTTAAAATATGGTTAGAAAGGGAGAGGCTGAGATGCAAGAAATCAGAAGAGAACACTGAAAGAAATAAATAACAATTTACGAAACACTAAATCTAACGTGGCATTATTGATGGACAATTTTTAAAAATTCCCTCATCTTTGCCTTTCCTCTGTTGAATCGGCATCTTATTCTCTCCAATTCTGTGTTTCCCATTGTTGTTTGACTCTTATATTTATGCAAGCCTTTTCTTTCCTGTTTCTCTGCTCACTTTTGTATTTCTTTCAAACATGGTATTGTACTAATTTTACCTCAACGACATTTGTATATATTTTGTTTAAAATCGAGGGAACACGCAACAAAATGGCAGTCAATAAGTACAAAGTTGGTTATTGGGACTGTTTGGGAGAGACAGAAACTGGAATTGATGCCTAACTTGGGATCCACTTATTCCCCAGGTCTTCCTTTATCTGTCCTGCTGAATGTGAAGTCATAGGCCCATACTGTGCTAGTATGTCCAGGAATTAGCAAAATATGCACGGTTAACAGACATTGCCCGCCCGCCCGGCATCTTGCTGGGGGCGGGCCTCACCCGAAGTCTTCGGCCTGGCTTCCTCTCGTCGGCCGGGCCGGTTCAGCCCCCCCAATCCTCCTCTCTCTCTCTCCTCTCTCTCTCCTCTCTCCTCTCTCTCTCTCTCTTCACCCCCCGCCCCTCTCCATCTCCCTCTCCTCTCTCCCTTCCCTCCCTCCCTCCCTCTCTCTCTCTCTCTCTCTCTCTCTCTCTCTCTCTCTCTCTCTCTTCACCCCCCGCCCCTCTCCATCTCCCTCTCCTCTTCCCTCCCTCCCTCTCCTCTTCCCTCCCTCCCTCTCCTCTTCCCTCCCTCCCTCTCCTCTTCCCTCCCTCCCTCCCTCTCCTCTTCTCTCCTCTTCCCTCCCTCCCTCCCTCCCTCCCTCCCTCTCCTCTTCCCTCCCTCCCTCCCTCCCTCTCCTCTTCCCTCCCTCCCTCCCTCCCTCTCCTCCCTCCCTCCCTCCCTCCCTCTCCTCCTCTTCCTCCCTCCCTCCCTCCCTCCCCTCCTCTTCCCTCCCTCCCTCCCTCCCCTCCTCTTCCCTCCCTCCCTCCCTCTCCTCTTCCCTCCCTCCCTCCCTCTCCTCTTCCTCCCTCCCTCCCTCCCTCCCTCCCTCTCCTCCTCTTCCCTCCCTCCCTCCCTCCCTCCCCTCCTCTTCCCTCCCTCCCTCCCTCCCCTCCCTCTTCCCTCCCTCCCTCCCTCTCCTCCTCTTCTCCTCTTCCCTCCCTCCCTCCCTCCCTCTTCCCTCCCTCCCCCTCTTCCCTCCCTCCCTCCCCTCCTCTTCCCTCCCTCCCCTCCTCTTCCCTCCCTCCCTCCCTCCCTCTCCTCCTCTTCCCTCCCTCCCTCCCTCTCCCTCTTCCCTCCCTCCCTCCCTCCCTCTCCTCCTCTTCCCTCCCTCCCTCCCTCCCTCTCCTCCTCTTCCCTCCCTCCCTCCCTCCCTCTCCTCCTCTTCCCTCCCTCCCTCCCTCCCTCTCCTCCTCTTCCCTCCCTCCCTCCCTCCCTCTCCTCCTCTTCCCTCCCTCCCTCCCTCCCTCTCCTCCTCTTCCCTCCCTCCTCTTCCCTCCCTCCCTCCCTCCCTCTCCTCCTCTTCCCTCCCTCCCTCTCCTCCTCTTCCCTCCCTCCCTCCCTCCCTCTCCTCCTCTTCCCTCCCTCCCTCCCTCCCTCTCCTCCTCCCTCCCTCCCTCTCCTCCTCTTCCCTCCCTCCCTCCCTCCCTCTCCTCCTCTTCCCTCCCTCCCTCCCTCTCCTCCTCTTCCCTCCCTCCCTCCCTCCCTCTCCTCCTCTTCCCTCTCTCCCTCCCTCCCTCTCCTCTTCTTCCCTCCCTCCCTCCCTCCCTCCCTCCCTCCCTCTCCTCCTCTTCCCTCCCTCCCTCCCTCCCTCTCCTCCTCTTCCCTCCCTCCCTCCCTCTTCCCTCCCTCCCTCCCTTCCTCTTCCCTCCCTCCCTCCCCTCCTCTTCCCTCCCTCCCTCCCTCCCTCCCTCTCCTCCTCTTCCCTCCCTCCCTCCCTCCCTCTCCTCCTCTTCCCTCCCTCCCTCCCTCCCTCTCCTCCTCTTCCCTCCCTCTCCTCCTCTTCCCTCCCTCCCTCCCTCCCTCCCTCCCCTCCCTCCCTCCCTCTCCTCCTCTTCCCTCCCTCCCTCTCCTCCTCTTCCCTCCCTCCCTCCCTCCCTCTCCTCCTCTTCCCTCCCTCCCTCCCTCCCTCTCCTCCTCTTCCCTCCCTCCCTCCCTCCCTCCCTCTCCTCCTCTTCCCTCCTCTCCCTCCCTCTCCTCCTCTTCCCTCCCTCCCTCCCTCTCCTCCTCTTCCCTCGCTGTCAGAAACACACTCAGTGAGAGACACACACTGGGGAGGGGGTGGTGGTGGTGGGGGTTGGTCCGAGCACGCTGTTGGAGGGCCCCTGGTGCTGGCGAGTAGAAACTTAATTTTTCATATTTTAATTTTTTTGTTGTTGATTTATTGATTTATTTATAATTTATTATTGATGATGGCTCTTTATTTGTAAAAGTGATGTGTTTTCATGTTTGTAAACTTCCCTTCCCCCTCCCGGCTATCTCTCTTCCTTACGCCTGATTTCTAAGTGTAGGCAAGGTTTTTCTGAGCGTACAAAAATCTACACTTACTCCATTCTAAGTTAGTTTGAAGTAAGTTTTCGCTGCCTAAACTTGCAAAACAGGCATAAGTGGCTGGACACGCCCCCTTTTGGGAAAAAAAAAATCTGTTCTAAAATGAAACTGTTCTAACTCACTAGAACTGGGGCAAACTAAATGCCGAGAATTGCAATTTCTAAGATAATCCATTCTAAACTAGTTGCTCCAAAAAAATAGGAACAACTCGGGCCGAAACTTGACCCCTTAGACTCTTAAAAAGTGAAATTAAATTAATGCGCATTTAGAAATGCAGGGGCTAATCAATTATAGCCAGCACAGACTTGTTGAAAGCAAGTTATGTTAATTTTTTTGAAGAAGGAACTGATTTTGAATAGATAATCAAATTACAGGAGATGTAATGGAAATGGATTTCAAGAAGTGTTCAATAAAATGTCCCACAAGAGACTTTAGATAAAATTCATTTTATGGTATTCGTAGAAATGTGGCATAATGGATAGCCAGTTGATTGATGGACCAACATTATAATCTAATGAGGACTTTATGTAAAAGCTAATATTTCTTTTCAAAAATGTTGTAATTGGTTCATAGGAAACTTTCAGTACTATGTACATTTCAAAAGCATTCATTTTACCATTTACAACATTTTTCTTATGAGATACAAATAGAGGGTACTCGAAGGCAAAATATATTTGAATAAAGAATTAATCATGAGTGAGGGTGCAATAATACAAATGATTGGCTCGTACAAGGTCTCATCTGTGAGACGACTTTGTGCATGAATTGGCTGCCACGTTTGCTGTTGCTGTTTGTGGGACCTTATTATGCATAAATTGGCTGCCATGTTTGCCTCCAGAATAACATTCTACACTTTAAAAAGTGTTTATTGGTTGTGAAGTACTTTTGGGATGTCCTGATAAAGTGAAAGGTGCCATATAAATCTAGGCTTTCTTTTTTCACAGAATTCCAGTTACAGCCAGAATACAGTTTTAATTTGATCATATTTCTAATTTCTAGATCCTTCACTTTTTAACCACTCCAGTATTAAATATATATTCCTATTATTGGTAATGAAGTTGTGATCTTGGAGTTGAGCCAGTAACGGGCACACCCTTCCTACTTTTGCTTCACAAACTGCTTTTTAAAAAATGTTTATAACTTCTGTGCCAGATTTAAAGATTTACACTGGCATTGAGACAAATTATTGACTTGATTTTTTGTATGACATTGTTTCAAAAGAGTCAGACAAAAATGAAAGAAAAAACAATTCACTTCTGCCTTTTACTGGGTTCACATCCCAATTATGTGTCGCACTGTTTGTGGGAGCTTGCTATAATTGGCTGTTGAATTTCCTACATTACAACAGTGACTACACTGTGAATGCAATTTGCCCTTTATAACTAGGAAATCATTAATCTATTCTCTGATAAAGCCACTGATGTTTAGCGTACGGATGAAATCTGTCCCCCACACAGAGGGAATCTTCATCTTCTATCCACTGTTTTTGCTCTCATTAAAAGCAGTTGCAGTTTCTAAATAGGATTGTTTATCTCTCAGACGAAACCACAGTGGTTCCAGCAGATTCTATATTCAATATGAATCCGCCAATGCTACTATTTCATCATCATCATCATCATCATTCCCTCTGAATCGAGGAAGACTTGTTTCCATTCTTAAAAATGAGTTCTTAGGTGACTGAACAATACAATACGAGAATTACAGTCTCCGTCACAGGTGGGACAGACAGTCATTGAGGGAAAGGGTGGGTGGGACTGGTTTGCTGCAGGCTCCTTCCACTGCCTGCGCTTGATTTCTGCATGCTCTCGGCGATGAGATTTGAGGTGCTCAGCGCCCTCCCGTTTGCACTTCCTCCACTTGGGGCGGCCTTTAGCCAGGGACTCCCAGGTGTCGGTGGGGATGTTGCATTTTATCAAGGAGGCTTTGAGGGTGTCCTTGAAGTGTTTCCGCTGCCACCTTGGACTCGTTTGCCGTGAAGGAGTTCCGAGTAGAGCTTGCTTTGGGAGTTTTGTGTCAGGCATGCGAACAATGTGGCCCGCCCAGCACAGCTGGTCGACTGTGGTCAGTGCTTCAATGCTGGGGATGTTGGCCTGGTCGGTATCGCTAACGTTGGTGCGTCTGTCTCCTCGGGATTTGCAGGATCTTGAGACATCGTTGGTGGTATTTCTCCAGCGATTTGAGGTGTCTACTGTAACATCATCATAGGCAGTCCCTCGTATTGAGGATGACTTGCTTCCACGCCAAAAAGGGATGAGTTCACAGATGTTTCAATGAAGGACCTAATATTCCAGGTCCCGAACTACATATTGAAGGTGCCTGTGCGTGGATTTTTTTAATATGGGGTGGCCGTTGCACACCAACCACCACACGGGCTCGACAGAGCTAGGTCTTGGTTCAGTGGCAAGGATTATCCAAGACTAGCTCTGCTGCATGGACCTTGTGCGCACACATATTGTAGTGTGGGCTGGCCCGTGTTGCCCCTGGGCCCTCGCCTCTCCTGAGCCCCGAACTCTCGCCTCTCCTGAGCCCCGAACTCTCGCCTCTCCTGGGCCCCGATCACATCGCTCCACAATCTCTCCTGTATATGGTCCATGTTTCTGAGCCAGACAGGAGGGCAGGTATCACTACAGCCCTGTAGACCATGATCTTGGTGGCAGATTTAAGGGCCTGATCTTAGAACACACTTCCTCAGGCGGCCGAAGGCTGCACTGGAGGTGGTGTTGGATCTCATCGTCAATGTTTGCCCTTGTTAAGAGGCTCCCGAGGTATGGGAAGTGGTCCACGTTGTTCAGGACCGCGCCGTGGATTTTGATGACTGGGGGGCAGTGCTGTGCGGCGGGGACAGGCTGGTGTAGTAACTTTGCCTTACAGATGTTTAGTATAAGGCCCATGCTTTCGTACACCTCAGTGAAGATATTCACTTTGACTTGGAGTCATTGGATGGACTGCTTCATGGATTACAATATCAAACTGTCACTTGGGGCTCAATTTTCCCCAGTGATTTGCGATGTTTTTTTTGAGTAGGCTGCTCTTTTTGGCCTAAGTTTTTAAAAAAAAAAGCACAGTTTTCCCCAATCAATTTGCACCAGTGTAACTCAGTTAGTAATGATTTTTTTTCGGCCAGTTTTTTTTTCAGCCAAAGGGGGCGTAACCAGCCACCTATACCAATTCTGCCCATTTCGGGAAGTTTGCCCATACAGCGCGCATACGCACTGCGCACACTGCAGCATTCTGTAGTCTCCATTTAAATAATATTTTGCTTTTCTATTCTTCTTACAATCGCAGGCCATGGAGGTGACTGAAGTCGGCAGAGCTACCTGAAATGACTTAATAGGTAATTGTACTTTAATGAGATGCAAAGAGCTGCTCAAATTTCCCAAAAGCGTTGATGTGCTTAAGACAGTTTAAGTGCACTTTTTGGCCCCAAGTTTCCACACGCGGCAAAACAGGCGCCCCTCTGAGCTGGGCGCCCGTTTTTCGCGCCGAAAATGGCGTCTGAAAAAAAACACGCTATTCTCCAGCGCTTTGCAGCTCGATGTCAGCTTGGCGCGGTGCCCAGGGGCCGGAGCCTACCACTCGCGCCGATTTTGTAAGTAGGAGGGGGCGGGTACCATTTAAATGAGTTTTTTTCGTACCGGAAACCGTGCGCGTTGGAGCGTTCGCGCACGCGCAGTGTGAAGGAAACATTGGCACTCGGCCATTTTTGTAGTTCTTTGTAGCTGTTCAATTTTTAACATTTTTTAATAAAACCACATTGCCCTTCCATGAACAGCACTAAGGTTTCTTGCAGCAGTGAGAAGGCTGCAGGAAGCCTCAGAAGTTGAGGCAGCCGTTTCCCGACGGGCCCGACTGACGGCAGGGGGGCCTTCCCCCCCCCCCCCCCCCCCCCCCCCGCCATCGGGAATGGCTGCCTCAACTTCTGAGGCTTCCTGCAGCCTTCTCCCTGCCTCCCCCCCGCTGCCGTCGGTTGGGCCCTCACTGCCTTCCCCCTGCTGCCGCCGAGAACGGTTGCTGTCTTCGATCGGGCCCTCACTACCTCCCCTCCCCTGCCGTCGGGAACGGCTGCTGCCGTCGGTCGGGTCCTTACTGACTCTTCCCCCCCCCCGCTGTCGGGAACTGCTGCTGCCGTCGGTCGGGCCCTCACTGCCTCCCCTCCCCTGCCGTCTGCAAAGGCTGCTGCCGTCGGTCGGGCCCTCACTGCCTCCCCTCCCCTGCCGTCGGGAACGGCTGCTGCCGTCGGTCGGGCCCTCACTGCCTACCCCCCCTCCCCTCCCCTGCCGTCGGGAACGGCTGCTGCTGTCGGTCGGGCCCTCACTGCCTTCCCCCCCCGCCATCGGGAACGGCTGCCTCAACTTGTGAGGCTTCCTGCAGCCTTCTCCCTGCCTGAAAGGCCTGCCTTGAAGCACTTTCACACAGGTAGGAACATGGTTTATTTAATCTTTTCTTTGCTTATAAATTTTTATTCAGGTTGGAATTATTTGTATAATATTTGTATAAGTATAACTAAGGATTTATTGTAGAATGTAATGACTTCCCTTTTCCCCCCCCCCCCCACCTCGTTCCGGACGCCTAATTTGTAACCGGCGCCTGATTTTTTAATGTGTAGACAAGGTTTTTTCAGGCCTACAAAAATCTTCACTTGCTTCATTCTAAGTTTGGAGTACGTTTTCACTGTGGAAACTTTCAAATCAGGCGTCAGTGGCCGGACCCGCCCCCTTTTGGAAAAAAAATTTCTGTTCAAAAGTGAAACTGTTCTACATGACTAGAATTGCAGAAAACTTAAATGTGGAGAATTGCGATTTCTAAGATACTCCGTTCTCCACCAGTTGCTCCTAAAAATCAGGAGCAAATCATGTGGAAACTTGGGGCCTTTATAACTGACTCCTATCGTGATGGCAAATTGTTGGTGCCATTTGGCCAGTATAGGTGGCTGTGCGCAATACCACAGATGGTAAACTCCTGCTGTCCAGTTACACAATTTTAACTGAATTAATATTGGGTGTTTATCCTTGAAAAATGCATTGAAATGGATATATGATATTCTGTTTTATAAGAAAAAAATACAACTTTAGAGTTGGCACAGTACTGCAGGCCACGTTGTTTATGTACCTGCATTACTACCAGCGAAGTTGTGTCGGTGAAGCTGTTCGACTGAAATGTAAGTACTCGTACAGACTAAGATGTCAGTTTATTTTAGCTCACATTTTTAGAAAGGATAAATACGTACTTAAACATGTTGATGTGTCAGTGTTTTGGCTTTCTGGGTTAGGAATATATAGAGGGGTAACCTATATGGTATGGTGTACTTCTGTAACTATCATATTTATCTAAGAAGATTCAAATTTTGTCAGTCTGCAGAAAAATCCAGAACCAGATCGAGGAAGTACAGTACCGTTCCAGAAACCTACTCTGATGTGATCACCTGTTTTAGGATTTTTATTTATTGACTCCAATTAAATCTCTAACATCCAATAACAACCCTCCCATTGTTTTAAATGCTAGATTTATCAACCAAGCCTATTAATATACAGGTATTCTGTTCCCAATAGCTAGCAACAGGCTGCAATGCTGGGTCAGTTCTTCAGCAGAATAGCATGGATTACTCTGCAATGTCCTTAACAAGGTGGATTTATTTTTAAGTCCCGGGCACCTTGCAGAATGTGATGGAAGAGCTTATTAGTATTATGGAAACTTGTCTTAGGAAATGCTTATTTAATGTTATTAACTGTTTTTTTAAAATATAAATCAGAGTTGTGATAGCCTAGGAGAAGATACTAGCTAGCAAGAGTTAAGGATATATTACAAAGGGCAATGTGTTCATGAAAAGTGGCTTTAAATTGGGCTGGAAATCCTGGCTTCTCCGGGTCCGTACTGAGTGTCGATGGACCTGGGAAGGTATTGCAAAAGCCGGTTTTCAGCGCATGTGCTGAAAACCGGCTTTTCCGATCTGCAGCTTGACGGATCCAATACATATCGGGTGTGAGGACATTTGCAAGAGCAAGATTGCAGTATTCACCCATATCTTGCCTAGCAAATGTCCTCAAAATTCTTGCGCCTGATAAAAGCAGGCATTTAGCCTACTTTTACAGGCGTAAGAGTTTAAAAACATACAAAAATATAATTAAATTAAATTTAAAAAACACTTTATTTTTAAAAACCATGACCACTACGTTACATTTATTTTTAACCATAATTTTAAAAAATTGCCCGTGGGAAGCCTCCGCCCGCAATTTGAGCCCCATTGAATACGGCTACTTTCATATGAAGGGAAAAGCTTATAATGGATGTCCAGTTTGTCTTATCCATTCAATGGCCTCCTGATATGCTGAGTGGAGAAATATGGTGCCTTCTTCAACAGATCTTAGCGGGCAGGTTGATGGGATGTGTTCCATGGAGTATTCATGGCCACAGTTGCACCTTGGGTCGTCTGTCATCTTCCACTTGTGGAGCAGGTGGCCGCATCTTCCATGCCCTGTGTGGATTTAGTTGAGCGCTGTCTTTGAGGGAGGCCAGGGACCTCTGCTGTTGAGTCAGTGGTAAGGTGTTGGTTCTTTAGGCCTCCAGGCCAGGTCCATGATCACCCCAACCTCTGACGT
This sequence comes from Pristiophorus japonicus, assembly GCF_044704955.1. Lineage (NCBI taxonomy): Eukaryota > Metazoa > Chordata > Chondrichthyes > Pristiophoridae > Pristiophorus > Pristiophorus japonicus. The sequence continues at coordinate 78,684,202 of NC_091989.1, read as the reverse complement.
TGAGCTACAATATGCGGTTGATGCCTGCATCTGCACACATTCTGAGGCTGAACTCCAGGATATAATAGACGTATTTACTGAGGCATACGAAAGCATGGACCTTACGCTAAACATCCGTAAGATAAAGGTCCTCCACCAGCCTGTCCTTGCCGCCCAGCACTGACCCCCAGTCATCAAGATCCACGGCGTGGCCCTCGACAACGTGGATCATTTCCCATACCTAGGGAGCCTCTTATCAACAAAAGCAGACATTGATGCGGAGATTCGACACCGCCTCCAGTGCAGCCTTCGGTCGCCTGAGGAAAAGAGTATTCGAAGACCAGGCCCTCAAATCTACCACCAAACTCATGGTCTACAGGGCTGTAGTAATACCCGCGCTCCTGTATGGCTCAGAGGCATGGATAATGTACAGAAGACACCTCAAGTCGCTGGAGATA